>NC_138375.1:81799331-81843946 GCF_054177405.1 Leptonychotes weddellii | reverse complement strand
AAAAAAAAAAAAGATTTATTTATTCATTTGAGAGAGATCGAGGGAGAGCAAGAGCAGGGGAAGGGCAGAGGGAGAGGGAAAATAGGGAATCTCCAGCAGACTCTCCATGCGCAGAGCCCAGTGCAGGGCTTGATCTCAAAAGCCGAAATCAAAAGTCAGACACTTAACTGACTAAGGCACCCAGGCACCACTTTATTACTACTTTTTTACCATTTCAATTACTGTATGTCTTGGTGTGGCCCTCCTTGGGTTGATTTTGTTGGAGCATCTCTGTGTCTCCTGGATCTGAATTTCTTTCCTTCCCAAATTTAGGAAGTTTTCAACTATTGTATCTTCAAGTAAATTTTCTGTCCCCTTTTATCTCTCTCCTCCTTCTGAGATCCCTGTAATGCAAATGTTATTACCCTTGATGGTGTTGCTGACTTCCCTTAACCCATTTTTATATTTTCAGTTCTTTTTTCTCTCTCATGTTCAGATTGATTGTTTTCCCTTACTATCTTACAGGTCACTGACCCATTCTTCTGTTTCCTCTAGTCTACTATTTATTTCATCTAGTTCATTTTTAATTTCAGTTAGTGAGCTCTTCAACCTTGATTGGTTCTTTTTTATGTTTTCTATATCTTTGTTTAGGGTCTCACTGAGATCGTCTGCTCTTTTCTCAAGTGCAATGAGTATCTTTATGACCATTATTTTAAATTACCTATCAAGTGTATTACTTAGCTCCATTTTATTTAGCTCATTTGCTGTGATTTTGTCCTGTTCTTTCATTTGGGACATATTCCTCTGTCTCATCATTTTGTCTAACTCTTTGTGTCTGTTTCTGTTTTAGGAAAGTCAGCTATATCTCCTGCTCTGGAAAGTAGTGGCCTTATAAAGAACACATCCTATATTGCCCTGCAATGCAATGTCCCCTTGTCACCAGAACTTGGCACTTCAGGAATGGCTCCTGTGTGCATTGAGTGTACTCTACTGTTGTAGCTGAGCCATGTTTACCTTCAGTCCAGTCATCTGCAATGGCTCTCTTTACTTATTGTGGTCAGGGTTTGGTCCCTTTGTTGTTAGTGGGCCACTCTGGGGCCACCTTCGACTTGAGTTGAGTCAGACCAGACATTTGCCAGAGGTGTGGTAGCACCAAACTACAGGACATTCTCCTTGTTTGTCCCCTGAGAAACTTTCATTGGTGGGTGGGTTGAGGCCTATAGTCAGACCAAATGTCTACCATCATCCCACTGCTAGGACCACAGTTGAACTTGTTTAAGTGGTTTTCTTTTCTCCCCCCTGGGGCAGGAGTCACTTTGAAGTAGTTTTATCACCTGTTGGGACTGTTTTCACACTGCCACACTTGTGCTGCTGCTTTGAATGGACCCTTGTGTTGGCAAGGCAGGTCCACAAGAGATCACAGGGGCAGAGCACATGGTTCCAGCAAGGTCTATCCTGGTTTGCTCTGGGAGAGGACTTGCAGCAGCTTTGGAAAACTACTGAAGACAGCTGAAGGGGGCAGGTCTGAAGAAGAGCACTGGGGTGGGACACACAGTGTTAGCAAGGTAGGTGGAGAGTATTTGCATTACACTGGTTCCTGAAACTGTCCATGTATCTAGGCTGAAATACCAGGGGTGGGAAATGGCACCTGCCAGCTCTTTTATCCTTGGAGAATTCTCCCAAAGATCCCTGCCCCTCTTACACCTGCTCTGAGATTGGTAAACAAGTTTTCCTCTTATATATCCCAGGAGTTTTTCAAGTTTCTATGCTGTATCTCAAGAGGGCTGTTTATTGTGCTGTGTCTTTAAGGGCAGGGACTCAGTTTCCTATGGCTCTCCCAGAGCTGAGCTTGCTGATTTTTAAACTTCCAGATGTTAAGCCCTACTGATGATAAGAACTCATGAAGTTAGGCCCCTCTGATTTTCAAAGCCAAATGTTATGTGGATTCATCTTCTCAGTTTGGGTCACCCATGTCCGGTCTGCTTCTTTTGCTTCTCTGTGCCTGCCAAGGGTCAGTTTGGCTCCTCACTGCATCGCCACCCTTACTACCCTTTTTGATGTGGAATATTCTACACATTTAACTGTGGAAAGTCTGTTCTGACAGTCTTCAGGTCATTCTGGGTTATTTATACTGAGGTGGATGTTTTCTAGGTATATCTATAGGACAAAGTGAGCCTAGCATCCTCCCACTCTGCTATCTTCTCCAGAAGATGCTTTCCCTGCTATTTGCTTTCTTAAAGCTGTATTTCTGACTTTCATATATTTTGGATATTTTAATCATAAAGTACTAGTAAATTCCTTCAGAGTTGCCCCTCTTTAACAAGAGTACAGTTTATCCTCCTTAGAACCCTATAATCTTTGCCAGACCTCAGCTCATCTGAACTGTTATAAAGTTTTCTTAAGCAGCTTCTTCTTTGATTATGTGATATGGTCCTAAATTAGGTTACTGCATTAGTCAGTTTGCCGAGATTCCTGTATTCTATAGTAGGGTCCTCATTACAACTCTGCATTAGGCAGAGTTGTAATGAAAACTTCAGAAAGGCAACAAAGAACAAAAGAACTTTGTAAAATTTTCTGTTTATTAATGTAAAGTTAATTGGGTGGATTTAAAAGGTTTACAAATGTTGGAAAATTAAGTGTTTTTTTTTTTAAGATTTTATTTATTTATTTGACAGAGAGAGACACACAGCGAGAGAGGGAACACAAGCAGGGGGAGTGGGAGAGGGAGAAGCAGGCTTCCTGCGGAGCAGAGAGCCTGATGTGGGGCTCGATCCCAGGACCCTGGGATCATGACCTGAGCCGAAAGCAGATGCTTAATGACTGAGCCCAGGTGCCCCAGAAAATTAAGTGTTTTATAAAATATTGTTTCCCTGTATCATTGTTCAACACTTAGCTTGTCACAAGGAGTATGATAATTTAACAATGTTTTAAATGTTTACTATTTATTCTAATTTTATTCAAATTTTAATTTTTTGTTTGTATATATTTCCTTTTAAGTAATATTTTAACAATCATCAATAAGAATTTGTCTGAAATCTAAATATCGGTAATGACAAATGATAGTAGAATGTGTTAGCAAGAAAAAACCTGCATAATGCTAATGAAATTAACAGTAGATAATTGTAAACAACTTTCTTTTTATAATATTTATGTACTAGAATATTTGAGGTACAGTTTTGATTTTTAAAACACAGAGACATACAGTGGCACACATATATAATTCTACCATTACTTATTTAGGTTAGGATCTGAAGCAAAGCAGTATGTTGTTCATTTGCCACGAAGCGCCAATATCTCCTCTTCCCTGCCCTTACCACCTTCTGTGATCCATGACTCAGCACTTCTTTCAGAACGCCTAATAATGTATACACTGGAGACACTCAGTTTACTTTTTGGAATCCTGGCTTGGCTGGAATAAAGAGCTAGTTCTAGGAACTTGATTATGCAGCACCTTTCAGAGTCAGTTACTACATCAACTTCACGGTTGCTTTTCTAAATTCTGTAAATGGAACTAGGAATTTAAGATGTAAACAAGGGGATTTCTTTGCCAGGCAGCCCACTGGAAGCCTATGAAACCAGATTTTCAATTAATCACAACTGGACAGGATAGACTATAACAGCAGCCAAGATGAAGCTGAGGAAAACAAAAGAATAGGTTGAAGATGATACATTATTTAAATAAGCATTTAAATCAGGTATTATAGTCTCTCTGAGGATATGGAAAAAGAAAATGATGATGTGCTGACATATTAAAGTATGTTGTCTGCAGTCAACATTGCATACTTAGTATAAATAGCTAAAATTTTCTTGAACTTCAAAACACATTTCTTTGAAGATATTGTGTCTTTTTAGAAATCCACTGGATTTATTCCACTTAAGGTAAAGAATATTTCAGCTGTTTTGCTCTCCTAGCATCTCTTTCCTCTTAGTTCTTCCACATAGTTCAGTTTCTGATATCCTCTGGAGGATATATGCATCTTTTGCTTCCTCAGTCTTCCTCGAGTACATATATAAATTTCATTTTCATCTTTACCAAAGTGGTTAACCTGATTTGATATGCTATTTTTTTAATCCTAAGTAAATTTGGTACAAAATATACTAAATATAGTTTTCATTAATGATGTTGTAAGGGAGGCAGATTTTTTCCCTTGTCCTCTTAAAGTTTTTCAGCTGTGCTTGAGAATTAAATTAACACTTGACAGATTAATAGGAGGAAAGCATACAAATTCATATGTTTTTTTGTGACACAAGAGGTCTTATAAGGAAATGAAGACTCAAAGGAGTGGCCAAACCTAAATGCCTTTATATTAAGTTGAACAAAGAGAGGCAATTGTGAAAAAATAACTAAAATATATGGGGAGGCTAAAGGAAGATAAGAATTATTTTAACAAAGTCTGTTTGTACTAAATTATAAATCTCTCAGCTTTGACTCCCAGTGGACGAACATTTCTGTTCCCTGGTACAGGGAGTGCATCTTACACATGGGAGTTTTTGTCTCCTGTTTTCAGGGAGAAAAGGGGAGATTAGAAAGCCCTTCTTGCATCTGCTATTTTTTAAGTGCCATTAGCTCAAAATAATCCTTATGCCAAAGAGACATATTTTGGGATGGCATATTCTTCCACCCTTCAATGTCATACAATGTAGTAAACATGGGTTGCATTTTTGTAGTGATGAATATGATAGTTTGGGACCAGCACAGTATCTTAGTCTCTGAAATAGTTGGATAAAATAGAGAAGACCTCAACATACAGGTATGTTTACACCACTGCAATAAAATCAAAGAATTATTTTACTACAGCATTTTTTTCCCCTTGGCAGATAATGAAAACTTGTAACTATTTTTCCAAACAAGCCTTTCTATACATCATTTACTTTCTCAGATGCAAAGTTGACATCACTATTAAACATCTGTACAGAGGAGCAATATGTTCTGAATTACTTACAGAACTGTTAGAAGCTTGACTCTTTCCCCTCATCATTTCTAGTAGCTGTCTACACAGTAACCAGCTATCATGTGCAGGCAGACAGCATAGTTGCAATTAATGAGTTTGATCCTTTCAGCAACTGCTTCAGACTTGTATCTCATTCTTAAGAGATTCTCTATAAAATACCACATTCTTGAAGTTCAGAAACATTAGAAAATTCTTTATTGAGCATTAGGAAATCTTTTGTAAAAACAAAAGTCTCTGTTTTGAGTTCTTAGAAAACTCTCAGACTACCTTGCTGGTATTTTTTAAATGATTAAAAACAAAGATTGTACATTCTGATAAACTATGACTAGCTCGAAAGGTAAGTCCTTTCCAGCAAATGATGTTTTATTTGATTTCATAATACTGATTTATTGATAAAATAACTGGTACACTCAACTAGCTTTTATTGACATGGGAAATTATTACCTCAGATATGCAATCTGTGAACACAAATGTCCAGAATAGAATATTAAGGATTCCAGGTTTAATAAATGCCACACAGTGAAATACATACAAAAGATTATAGTGACAACACAAAAGAAAACCCTCATTTTAAAATAATGAATAATACTCATGGGTTGTCATTGGAAAGTGGTGGGGAGATTAAGTTTTATGCATCAATGTTCTTTAAAAAGATAGCCTGAATGTTTTAGGAATATATATACTTTGTGGGACAGTATATACATTAGTTTCCCAAAGTATATTTTAAAGAGTTTAATTCCTCTAAATATACCTTAATACCTCAGGAATTAAGAAGTTTTAAAATTCTTACAAACATTAGTAATGTGATTAGGGAAGGGTGCTGTACATTCCTAGGCTGAAGTAAATCATTGCCACATTTTGCCTTATATGCGAGAAGGAAAACTCAAGTGTTAGTCAGCTAAAGGGAGAAAGTCAAGCCTTAGTTCCTATTTCCTTACATCATATAATTTTCAATTTCAGTAATCTGGATGGTTACATAATGTTATGGCACTTTATTTCCTTCATATATGTATGTTTATTTTTAGCATATAACATATAAAGAGGATATTTTTAAAAATGCAGGCATATTTGAATATTGAAAATTACAAGAACAATGTAATTTTAAAAGGATGTTATTGACATGTATTTGGTTTTTAAAGAAGTTTTGTTAATTTAGACAATGATAATTACAGTATGATAAATCTCACGTCCTTGTCTCTTTCCGTGTGGCCCTGGTGGAATACTAGTTAGTACAATTGTAATTCTCTGTACTTTTCTCTTTCTATTTCCAGGAAGCCACATGAGTTGAAATATTTAATTCAAGAATTATTTGCACACTACCAATGGTGTGATGGTTAATTTTATGTGTCAACTTGACTGGATCACAGAGTGTCCAGATAGTTGGCTAAATATTGTTTCTGAGTATTTCTGCGAGGAGTTTCCAGCTGAGATTAGCATTTGAATCAGTAGAGTGAGTAGAAGAGGTTGCTCTCCCAAGTGTGGGTGAGCGTTACCCAATCAGATGAGGGCCTGAATAGAACAAAAAGGTAGAGGAAGGGAGAATTTCTTTTTCTGCTCTCCTGATTCTTGGACTTGGACTTGAAGTGCAGTTCAAAATTTGCAGTGCAGTCTCCATGAGTAATCTAGCTGCCATGTGGCCAGGAAATTTCAAGTTCTAGGTATTCAGAGCACAGTAGAGAATGAGCTTTTTTATTTTTTATGGGTGGGATGCAGCCAAGAGAATGATTTTCTAAATAAACAAACAACAAAAATAGTGAAATCAATCACAAAAAAATCACTTTATATTTAATCAAATAAAAATAAAATATTTCTGTATGTTAAAAACCCAACAATAAGGTAATTACAAAAGGTAAACTTAGAAAACTCTGTTAAAGGGCACCTGGGTGGCTCAGTTGGTTAAGCGTCTGCCTTTGGCTCAGGTCACGATCCCAGAGTTCTGGGATCGAGCCCTGCATCGGGCTCCCTGCTCCTTGGGAAGCCTGCTTCTCCCTCTGCCTGCAGCTCCCCCTGCTTGTGTCTGTCTCTCGCTCTCTCTGTCAAATAAATAAATAAAATATTCAAAAAAAAAAAGAAAACTGTTAAATATGATAAAAAACAAATGCTTTAATATTTGAAATAAGAAGAGATAATTTCACAAAAGAAATGCAAATGAATAAAATATGAGTTCAACCTAACTAATAAGCAATGAGTTGCAAATTATAATAACAATGAAACCCAATTTTATACCTATCCAATTCTCAATACTGAGAAATAGCATCTTTCAATACAGAAAGATGATCACCTGTGCTACTGATGATAGTGTAAATTATAATTTTTAAAGAAGGTGATTAGGTATTATAAGTCAGAAGCCTTGAAAAGTTAAAAGAATTTGTCTCTATATTTTCACTTTTAGGAATATTTTAAAGAAAACTCAGGCGTATGAATAAAGAGATCTATAAATGTGTGCTCATCGCATCGTAGTAAAAAAGCAGAAACAACATAAGTGCCTACTAAGAATGATGGTAAGGGTGAGGTTATTTAATATAAGTGTTTTAAAATCAGTTAATCCATCAGAAATCAATAAATGTTTGGTGATATTCAGTCTTCTGTCTACATTACAAATTTTTTTTTACACATTAAAAATTTAAAACAAATGTTTGCTTCTATCAGTATAAACAAACATATTCATGCTATTATTATTTTTCTGTAAATGAAAAATATTTTTTATATTTTCTCATGGATTTTTAATATTTATTCTACAAAGAATAATCTGAAATAAAGACATTAAAGAAAGTTAAAATATAACATTTTAAAAAAGTAATGGAAAAAGACACAAAATTAGCATGCTCTGATAAATTTGGTCTGCCTTTGAGGCTTTTCCTCAACATCACATATTCTGCCAAATCAAGAGAGGGCATTTGCCCCCAATTGTGATCATCTGTTTTGCAGATCAGACTATATTTGGCCAGAAAATTGGATCATGGCTTATGTGTTAATAAATGCATGTGCCTTTCTCACTTTTCTAAAAATACATAGGAGAGAAATGCTAAGCAAATGATAATACATCTATCATATACAGGCCAAATTGATCCTAATGCTCACATTTGTAAATTACAGTTCTGCTTATTGTTCTTTTGTGAAGGTCAGTCTTTTTTTTAAAGTAAAAATGTTACTGGAAATGGACTGCACTTTGGATTATAAAATTTAACCTAATTTAGCAAATCAAAAACATATTACTCACTGACAAATTCTAAAGAGAGATATTTTACTTCAAACTGAACATTATTAGAGTTTTATTGACAAACAAATTACCAGTAAGAACCAAATGGATTTGCTATTTAACATATATATATATATATATATATATATACAGATACCAGCATAATATGCTCTTTAACCATAAAATAAACCTTGGATGGCTTTATGCTACTACGTACATTATATTTGGACACCTTTCCAACCAACATTTTAACAAAACAAATGTAAAGATCCACTGGACACAACAGAGGGTTTTTGAATTTCTGGATGTTCTAGCAATGCCTTATAAAACCTAAAATGCAACTGGTTTCATGAAAAGCCTACTTATTTGGGTACAGATATGAAATGGCAACAGTTACAGGTCAAGCTTCACTATTTCCTTCGATATCCACTGCTTCTGTGAGAAATTCACATCCTGGGCATACCAAATAGTAAGAAGATGGGGAAAATAAAGGGTGTTTACTGGCCAGCCATCGCACCTGTCTATGATCACCAGGCTCTGACTTAGTGGGGAGTGGGGATGTGTTGCAGGCATTGCCAGAACTTAGAAAAGTTATTCTTTTGGTGGCTTCCACTTTTCACTTTGAGAAGGGAAACTAGCTCATTGCAGTTTCCTCCTCAAATGGGAGGTAAACAACAACAACAAAAAAAACGAAAAGAACAGAAAAAAAAAAAAAAAAGACCATCTTTGCATGAGTACTGCATTGCATTCATCCAAAGTCAGCCTTTTCCTTTCACTTACCTCTTTACCTTAGGTGATGAGAAAGAAAATAATTCCCCCTCATTTTCATAATAGTGTACTTTTCCTTGTCTATCCCTATTCCTACTAACCATGCCTACTTTTTAAAATGTTATGTATAATAGTGTACTTTTCCTTGTCTATCCCTATTCTGGGGTCTGAGGATGAGTAGATAGTTTAAAGAGTGCCTATTTTGACCTAAGTGGATGCTCATATCAAGGATATTTGGCCAGACATGAATATAGATACTGACTTTGCCTCAGAAAATCTGTCCTCTGGCCACCATTGTCTCCCCCTGACCATAGGTCACATTAGATGACAACATGGCAGCTTCTCCATTCCTATGGTACTCATTATTTTGGAAGATGGATGAACAGCTTTTCTCATCTTCAAGGGATGTAACAAATTTCAGTTGGCTAGGTGCGAACATGGCAACACTGGAAGATGAATGAGGAGCAGAGGAAGTGATTCATCCTCTTTTTCTACTAAGAATTTGACCAACTTCCCTAAATATGACCCCTTGAACAACTAAAGGTGGAAGTAGAGGAGGATTGATAGCATTTTCCGAGACCTGTTTTGAGGTCAGCTGGCCACCTTTAGCAGTTACCACAGACTATAAATAGCAGTTATTTAAGAGCCTTCTGTTGGCAGTTGTGGCTTTCTTTGCCAAATCCCTTCATTCTGCAATTCACATGAACCTTTTACAAGTCAGCTGAGCCAGAAAACATTTACTAACCATGCCCCTTTTGGAAACAGATCAAACTTCCTAAAACACGATGCAGACCTCTTAGATATTTTCATGCACCTTTAAGGGGGAAGAGAAACAGTACTCCCACATCAGTTTTCTTTATCTTCCTTCACTTCCCACTTGTGTCCAGCAAATTATAAGATAAAGGCTTTAACGGACTTCATGTATTTATCCATTCAGATATATTTATTGAGCACCTACTATGTGCCAGGCACAGTTCCAGGTTTTAGAGACAGAGCAGTGACAAATCAGACAAAAATTCTTGAGTCCATAAAGCTTACACACTAGAAGAGAATATAATCAACAAGATAAGTAAGTTAAGAATATGTTAAATAAGTGTTAAGTTTTACAATGAAAAAAATACAGCAGGGAAATAAGATACAGAAGCAAGAGAGGTTTAAATTAGACATGATGGTCTGAAGTAAGTGAGGGATATTGGAGAAAGAACATTACAGAAAAAGAAATAGCAATAGGAAAGGAATATGGCTAGAATGATTAATGAACCAGAGCTAATGGAGATGAAGTGGGGAGATGACAAGCCTGGTGGTAAGAGGAATACAGACTGGTAGTAAGGTCTTTGGCTTACCTTACTTGCAGTAAGTAGGAACTTAGGCTTTTGAATGAATGAAATGGAAAGCCATATGGGTTTTTAGAAGAGGAGTCACATGGGTGTTTCTTCAGAATCACTATGGCTTCTGTATTGAGAATGGCCATGACTGTTTCAGGGAGGAAGAGCAGAGGATGGGGACATAGTCAGGAAAAACCAGTAATGAGGCTATTGCAATAGCAGGTTTGAAAAGATGCACCAAGATGCTGGAAGTGCAGAAAAATAGTCAAATTCCAGGTATATTTTGAAGGCTAATATAATTTGCTGATGGACTGGTATAAAGGATCACCTCGAGGTTTTTCACCCAAGCAAATGAGAGAACAGAGTTACCATCAAGAGAGATTGCAGGAGGAGTTTGTGGGTAATGTACCTATCAAGAGGTCATTTTAGGACACATTAGCATTGCACATACTTTATGGAACATATGTCAAGGAGATCAGAAGGTTGCAAAGTGAAGATATCACCAGTCCATGAAATATATGGCTATAATACGAACTTTTCCCAGTAAAGGGATAAATATGGCACCAATAAAGGTGATCTTCGAGATAATTTTTCTGAGACTTTCACATGGCCACACTTATTAATGGAAGCAATGATGCTCAATTCAAATTTTAATTGGATTACTGTTACACCAAATAATGGGGGAAAGAACATTACATTTTCTAAATGTTGAAGATACATATAATTTGTGCACTATTATATAACAGGAGTAACTATTCTGTATTTCACACCATGCAATGTGAACATAATATAGTCTAGCTATTTCAAAGTTCTAAAAAATTTTGCATGCAGACTTATTACAATGAAATATGTCACTAAGTAGAAATTAAACTAGTAATATCTCAATACAGAAGAAAGAAAATGTTTTTGAAAGATTCCAATTACTTTTAAATTGGTATTTTCAAACAGACTATCTTAGAATAATAAATACCAAAAGGTAGAGGGTTAAAATGCTGTTTTATTAAATGCAATTCATTTATAGTATTTATAGCTTTAGTATGTGATGACAAAAATAAATCATTTCCAAAAAAAAAAAAAGTATGAAATTTGTAGATGACCACTATTCCAAGTACTGAAAAAAGGATGATACTGACCTGCTGTTAAGATTTATATATGGCTTAGGAGATAATGTATTCTTTAAGAAGAATAAAGATACAAAACTTAACCATAATGATAGAAGATCTTCTTATGAAAAGAAAGGCAAAAATACTAAGAATCAAAAAGAAAAGAAAACCACAGCTACTGCATACCTTTAAGAACAGACTACACAATCTCTTGGAATAAATCCTTACATTCTTTGATTATATGATAATGCCAAGAATACATATTCTTTAAAGTGAACAGTTTTAATGACCAAGAAATACTAAAATTTGGATCAGTTACAGTTTTTTTATTTCAAAAGGTCAATTAATTTATGAAAAGTTATTTATGAAGCCACATATTTAATAAGTAATGGCTTCTGAGAGTACTTGTAATCAGATATTACATTTGGTCTTACTCTCCTTAATCTTTAAATTAATTGAGCAAACACTAACAATAATAGCTCTATCATCAGCTCATTAAAATTAACTGCAGTTTTTGATAAGCCATTCTGTTTTCATGATTTTACTTAATTTTGATGTCACTTGTTGATTTAGAAAGGTTTAGTCTACACAATCTCATCTGATCTTCTAATTCATGACAAGACCACCCACATAAGTTTCTGCTTAACAAGATTATAAAAAATATATATTTTTTAAATAAGAACAAGGAAAGGTCATTTGCCTTATTAGTTCTCATCTTTGATAGCATTTTCCAAGCAAAGAGTTTAAATAACATCATTGAAATCACCTAACACCTTTGCCATTTGGGAATTTTTTTCAAATCACTGCTGAGGTCCATATAAAATGTACTTTAGTCTTTCTAGCGTGAAATTGGAAGGGGTTTGCTTTTCATGACTCTTCCACAATTTTACAATGTGACTTTTGGCCCTTTTTTGATTTATCAGTGGAATTCCTTACCTAGTGAAATTTGCTTTCCTTTTTTTGTATACCCTCTTCCCTGTGGCATCCATACTTCAAAACGACAAGCACAGTTTTGAAACATGCCTTCACCTTTAGGCCATAATAATATAAAACAGCTAAACCTATTTTTCAATCTACCTTGCACTTAAATCTAACAGCCTTCCTAATAGTCCCCTACCCTCATGGTTGAGCAAAGCTAATTGGCATGGAAGTCAGCAATGTTTCTGTGATAGATTTCATTTTACTATCATTCTTTGGCCTCAGATACGCTTGTTCTTTATAAGATTTCTGGAATGGGCTTATAAGTTAATTTCTGGCCTTGGGGAAACCTCCTTCACTTTATATTAAATCTCATTGTCTTCCTAAAAGAAAATACCTAGAGTAAGTTTTCTACATGTATTATAAGTTTTGTTAAGGTCCATTATTATTCCCATCAAGAAGACACTTTTTTTATAGTAACTTAGACCTGTGTCAAATTGTTCCTTATACTTCTTTGAAGGTCCTATGATTGGGCAAAGCTAACAAACCACTGGAAATGTAACGAATTTTGGAATGGCTACCTGGATGTGTCATTGCAGAACATTTTCTTCTTTTTTCTTAATTTGACATTCTATTAAGTAATAAATAATAACAATAAAACCTTAAAACAATCATAAATGGGTTTATAAATGCAAATGAGAATGTCTTAAAGAAGCTTTTTTTTTTTTAACTCCTAAGAAGAATGTAGCAATTAATTGGCAACATCTTCATGCTCATTACTAAAAAATATGGTTCATAATTTTAGCGGTCTAGCTTCAGGGCTATTCTTCCACAGTAGGAACCCAATAAAGATTTGCTTGTGAATTCAAATTTAGGTCATAAATTTCTTTCACTCCCCTCCTTAATTTTATTTAAGTTTAGAATTTCTGCTTTCCTAAGTGATTTTTGAAAATATTCATCATTTCAAATGCATTTTGAGATAGAAAAAAACACATTTTGTGTTTCTTAAAAATTTTTATTGGAGGCTTCCAGTATTTCTGTAGAGTTTACATTCAGTTGTCATTATTAAAATTAAACCTTAGTGGGGCACCTGGGTAGCTCAGTCAATTAAGCGGCAAACTCTTGATTTTGGCTCAGGTCATGATCTCAGGGTTGTGAGATGGAGCCCCACATTGGGCTCCACGCTTAGTAGGGAGTCTTCCTGAGGATTTCTCTCCCTCTCCTGTTACCTCTCCCCCCTCTCCTTCTAAAATAAATAAATAAATCTTAAAAAAAATTTGAACCTTTTTTGTGTGATATTTTTACCTTACTTGAATTTATATGTATATCAAACATATTTTAAAGTCTTTACAGAGAAACATTTAAAATTATATGAACAAAGGAGGTGTAAACAGGCAAACAAATTTGGGGGAAAGGGGAGAAAGAGAAAACAAATTGTTCATATCTTCTTAACAGCAAAACTAATTTTGTCACAAAATACTTTTTAGGCTTATATAAAACATGGATATATTAAACAATTAAAATTAGACTCTGGCATATCACCTTTTATACACAATCTAGAGTACAAGAGTTTTGCTGCTGACCTTCCCTTAATCTATAAATTTAACATATAAATATATAATATAACAAGAAATAACGTTTGGCATGAGATGGACTTAAACAGAAAGCAGACTCTTTCAAAAACTAAATGCTTAATTTAAGTTTGCATATTCTAAATTTCATGCAATGTTGGACAGACATCTAAATCTGCTTTATATAGCAATAAAATAAAACACTGCATCATTTTACAAAAGTCAGACATCAGGTGATGACCCCATTTTAAAAGACCAATCACTTCATAAGCCATAAAATGGATAAAATTGATTATTGATGATGATTTCATTCCTCTTTGAAAATAGACTCAAGTTTATTACTCTATGTTAATGTGCCAGGGTAAAGCAGGCTTCGGTAATTACACTGTGAGTATTTTATCTCTGAGTTATTAAACTTGTCTCTGCCTCCCTACACACTAATGTTAGAGGTTAATAGCAATGTTCTATTTTATTCAGTGCCTTACTTCACTTAATGCAATGATGCATGGCCTTCATTAAAGCATGAAGCAAAAGGAATTGCAGAAAAAAATTAACATCTAATTTCAGGGCAAAATAACCTTACAAAAAAAAATATGATGGTGGTAACAATCTATGTCAAGTTTAGCTAGGTATACAACATAGTTGTAAAATAACTCTGTTTTGAATTTTATCACATAAAGGAGAACATTAAATCACATTACAAGATTTCCAAAGTACTATCTCCAGTATTACTTTTAATACATGAATATCTGCTTAAAATATCAAGTAGATAAAACACGTACTATTGCCATCCAATCTCTTCTGGAGTTGTGCTTTTACTATTCTAATCAAGTGGGTTGCTTGATACAATGGTTACAATGCTGAAATAAAAGATGGTGTAATTGACCATGTATATATTTAAAATATCAGACCTTATATTAACTATATTCTTACATATGTCAAATGAATGAAATCAGTCATCATTTATTTCTGTCTTTTTGTAGGGAGTTATACATTTTGAATGTTCAACAATAGCTCAATCCAGCGTGTCTAGGAAATGCAGTATTTTGGTACATTGAGGGATATAATGTAATTTCTGCCTCTAATAGTAGAATCTCTACTATTCTGGCCTTCACAGTTGACAGTTTGTGTCACATCTCTGTTTACAACATTTTGATTGCATGCTATTGTCATAGTTTTCACGGTTACATTTGTTGTGAAATGCTTCTTATAAGTGAAATCTTAGGTAAGTAATCACAAACGAAATATGTCAAAGTAGGATATTCTGAGTGAAGGTGTCTGTCCTCTCACCTACAGGCATCCACTGCTCTGTTTCCATTACTGTAGATTAGTTTTTCCTATTTTTTATGACTTCATATAGAGTCATACATTAGATACCATAATACTTTTGAAATTCATTTATTTTGTTTAGTCTGTCAATAGTGCATTTTATTTTATTGCTCAGTAGTATTAATGAGGAAATGAATATACCAAACGTAATTTTAATAATGGACAAATGTAGTGTTGCAAGTTTTTAACTATCATGGACAAAGCTGGTATAAACATTCTTGAATAAGTCTTTCTATGAAAGTTTGTTTTCATTCCTTTTGGGTATAAACTTAGAAAATGGAATCCCTAGGTCTGCCAAACTGTTTTTCAACATGGTGGTACTTTTTTATATTCCTATCAGGAAAGTATAAGTGTTTCAGGTGCTCCATCCTTGCCAACATTTGGTGTTGTCTTTTTAATTGAGGCCATAACTATGGCTATCATGTGTAGTGTTTGCCAGTGTCTGTGGTATAAATTCTCCTGAAAAATCATGGGTTATTTTAAGTGCCTCTATGTTTGTGAATGTACAGTAGGCAAAAGAGGTGTACAATCTGCTCTTGTGGGCTAGTATAAGTTGGCTTCAGCACATAACTGCAACCCCATAAATAAGTACACACTTAAGTACTGATGTGCTTTGCATGCCTTTATGTGTATTTCTCATTGGGACACAAAGAATATTAAAGACATGGAATTAAGAGTCAAGATGTAATAAAACTAATACTTTTATTGCTTCCTCAGTGTCATTCTTAACTAAACTGACATTTTCTAAAGGTTCTTACGCAGGAAAGTGAACAATACAGACTACCAGTTCAGTTTGCTGCCACTGCAGTGATCCATGCTAAAAGGACAGTAGTATTACCCATCATTATTTTTTCATGTCTGTGAGAAGGCCAACAAAAAGAAAAAAAGGCAAGCATCTTAGTATTATTATGAAAATAGTTTTGACTTCACAGATCTCTTGAAAAGCAATCAAAGACTCCTATGTATTCATGGACCATACACTTTGCCAACTATAACTCTAGGCTCATTGGAAATACTGGGAAATTTGTTTCATCCTGGCTTTTAATGTAAACTAAGTTCTGATATCTTCTTAGTTTCTCTCTTTAGAAATCATTGAAATGTTCAGGAAAGCAAAGAGGGAGAGAGATGATTGATATAAAAATAAAGTCAATATAATTTAGGTTTACATTTCACTTTTCTCTCACTTCCATAAAGTTAACAGAACATTTTGCTTTACCTAAGTGTTATTAGTAAAGTGTTTAAAAATCAAAACTAGTGGATTCTTAATACCTGCTAAATATCTCTTAATTTTTAATATTTCATTTGAAACTTATAGTTTGCTAATGAATTATTGATCATATCAATGTAAAAGTGTTAAATCTGCAATGTAAATGCAAAATGGAATTAATAACAAAATGTGCTCTCACTGACTGTGGAAAAGCAAAAATTCTACATTCAGAAAATGACTGAAAATTAAAACTAAAAATTAAAATATTTTTAGAGAGACATCAATTTCCATGCAAAATAAACCTCCTTATATAATGAACAACAAATAGAACAAATACAAATGTTAATGATTTGAGGGAATACAAACTCTTTAAAGAAACCTTTCCAGGGCACCTGGGTGGCTTAGTCGGTTAAGCGTCTGCCTTTGGCTTAGGTCATAGTCCTGTGGTCCTGAGATCAAGCCCCAAGTCAGGTTCCCTCCTCAGTGGAGAGTCTGCTTCTCTCTCCCTCTTGCTCTGTCCCCCACTCCCAGCTCATGCCCTCTCTCTCTCTCTCTGGCTCATGTTCTCTCACACGTGCTCTCGCTCTCTTCAAATAAATAAATAAAATCTTTAAAAAAAAGAAAATTTTCTAGCTACATTTTTATGTTATAATGTTATATATATATATTTTTAAAGATTTTATTTATTTATTTGACAGAGAGAGAGCGAGAGCAGGAACACAAGCAGGGGGAGTGGGAGAGCGAGAAGCAGGCTTCCCGCCGAGCAGGGAGCCCGATGTGGAACTCGATCCCAGGACCCTGGGATCATGACCTGAGCCGAAGGCAGACGCTTAACGACTGAGCCACCCAGGCGCCCGTTATATTTTTTATATACAAAATTTTTTCACGTTAGAAAAAATATTACTATCTAAATAAAAAAATATGACTAAATAACCTCTTCTACAGTGCTAATTTATAAATGGAAGTGTAGCAAATACTTGGAGAAAAAAGAACTAAACCCTCAGAAATCATTAGCTGAGAAAGATCATCTTGGTGGGCAGAATGTTATAAAACTTTGTTTAAAGTTTTCTACTCTGGTCTGGTCTATACAGGAGCTATTTGGGGTTACAAAATAAGGCAGCTAATTAACAGAATATAAAACTCAGTGGTCCAGAAAGGCAAACATTAAATAAAGCTCAGCATGGAAAAACCAGAGAATCTAAAAATAATTAAATTATTTAGTTAGATTTAAAATAGACTTCGAGATTTTATTGTAAACCCTGACAGCTGTTGGGTTTTTTTTTTTTTCCTTCTTTTAATGCTAATGTCTAACTTAAGCTTTGATTGCCCAGCCCTCGACTTAAAGATAGTTATCTTGATTAAACACTTACCAGCCACAGGACTAGATAAAGAGCTAAGCCACCTACCCCTCCCTCACTGAGGCACTTTTGTTTTAGAGATCTGCTTGATCTCATAACTGACCATTTGGGCCACTTGTTTTGATCTTCCCTGGCTTTCTTTCTTTCTTTTTTTTTTTTAAGATTTTATTTATTTTTGACAGAGAGAGCGCACAAGCAGGGGGAGCAGGAGAAGCAGGTAGGGACCTGACGCGGGGTTCCATCCCAGGATCCCAGGATCATGACCCCAGCAAAGGCAAACACTTAACCGACTGAGTCACCCTGGCGCCCCTCTTCCCTGGCTTTAAATTCCTGCTCTCACGTTTTAAATTCACTGATGTAAAGTGAGCCCACAAAACCCTAGGCCCCCACCCTGGACCCCAGTAAAAACACAATTCCATGCCCATGATTTCTTCCCCTGCAACCACCATGTTGCTATGTGGCCCCAGGTGTGCCAAGTGCTTCCCAGGACCTGTGAGTAATAAACCTTTTTTTTTTTTTTCAAAGTTTCCTAATAGTTATTGCTGAAGGGCATCTTGGAATTATAACAAGACCACAAAGTCTGGTCTAGCCACAACATTGGTTATTGATAGGCTGAGACCAGCACAAACAGATATTTTCAACTAAGGAAACTCAAATATGACCTTTATGAAGTAAATTACCGTTTTCAAAAAATTATCCAATGTAATGCAACAAGGCAGTATCCAACAATCTTTAAGAGAATTAATATTGTAAATTAAAACAGTATGACCAGAGGGGTGCCTGGGTGGCTCAGTTGGTTAAGTGTTGGACTCTTGATTTTTGGCTCAGGTCATGATCTCAAGGTTGTGAGATCAGGCCCCATGTCAGACTCCGTGCTGGGCATGGAAAGAATCCTGCTTAGGATTCTTTCTCTCTCTCTTTCTCTGCCCCACTCGCACTCTCTTTCTCAAAAAAAAAAATATATATATATATATAAAACCAACACAACTAGAAGCACAGAGATGAGATTGTATGTACGGTTGACTCTTGAACAACACAGGTGTTGCCATGCCAACCCCACACACAGTTGAAAATCCATGTGTTACTTCTGACTTCCCCAAAACTTAAATACTAATAGTGTACTATTGACTGAAAGTCTTACTGCTAACACAGTCATTTAACACATATTTTGCATGTTATATATATTATATACTGTATTCTTACAATAAAGTAATTAGAGAAAAGAAAATGTTATTAGAAAATCGTAAGGAAGAGAAAATACACTTAAAATGCTGTACTATATTTATTGATAACATAATTTTACTTCATCTGTTTACAAGATAAACTGTCAATAACTACATCAATATCATATGATATAAAACACTGTAGATACTATACATATTATTAACTCTAAACATCAAAAATGAAAAAATAATATGAAAAAGAAATACTTATTTGTTTACAGATATAATGATTCATGTATTGATAATGAAGAAACCCATATGATTGCTTTATGGTAGTTTCATGTAATTGATACAATTGCTTTGCAGTAGCCTAGCCTACACACTAACAAATGAATCATTATAAAATTTTTATGGCATATGGTATTATAGTCATATTCACAATACAGTATTGGAAACATAATTTCTTTAAAAATTGCTTCCCTATGATGATAGGCTGATACACAGTTTCTCCAATTATGAGAGGCATTTGAATAGTAATGTAATTCCTTGAAAGTGAAGTTATGAGACAGAAAAAAGACTAACATATTATTAATTTTATATTAAATATCACTCACCTTATGCCTATATAACAGTAGGCTACCCACTTCCATGCAAGTCTTGCACATTATGTTCTACACAATCACTACTTAGGCGATGATGATGATGATGATGATGATGACACAAAAACATCTCACACAGTTCTTGCCATGCAGTTATTACATTTTCACATGAAGACCCTCATGCACATACACAACAAGTAAGTTTATTAACTGTGCAGCGTGATGCTTGTTTACCATCCCTTAGGTGGAAATGGATCAACACAAAGGTCTTCATCCTCATCATCACCAGGTTGAGCAGGCTGTAGAAGGCAAGGAAGAGGAGTTGGTCCTGCTGTCTCAGGGGCAGCAGAGGCAGCAGAGCTGGAGGAAGTGGAAGAGGAGGCAAGAGAGGCAAGCAGACTCGGTGTAATTTATAGATATATCATAATGTATGTGTGACTTTTTCACTTTTTATTTCTCTAAGAATGTTTGTATATGGTACCACTCCTTCTTCCACCATTCATGTTGGTTTCAGTGCCCATATCATTGAAGGATCCATGATGTAAAAGAAGTCAAAAGCAGTCTTGAATAATCAGAACCCTTCTGACAGATTGTCTAATGTCAGCTTTCTGGCACTGCTTCTTGTACAACTTCCTTATCATCTGACACTGGTTTGGAATCACTCATCTCCATCAAGTTGTCTTCTGTTGATTCCTCTGGTGTGGCATCTATTAGCTCTTGAATTTCTACAAGGTCCACATCTTGAAACACTTCATACACACACAACCCCACCTTTTTTGCCATATCCACAATCTGTTTTATGATTTCCTTGATTGGCTCCATCATAAATCCTGCAAAGTCATGCATGACATTTGGACACAGCTTTCTCCAACAGGAATTTATTGTTTGGGGCTTGATGGCTTTCATGTGTTTTTCTTTTAAAAATTTACTTATTTATTTTTTAGAGAGAGAGAGAGAGGGCACACAGTGGGTAGGGAGAGAGGGAAAGAGAATCTCAAGCAGACTCCTTGCTGAGTGCAGGGCCAGATGCAGGGCTCAATCTCACCACCCTGAGATCATGACTTTAGTCAAAATCAAGAGTCAGACACTCAATCCACTGAGCCACCCAGGAGCCCCTCATGTGTTTTTCTATAACAACAATGGCATCTTTAATGGTGTAATCCTTCCAGATTTGCATGATGTTCTCTCTCTTGGAGTTCTCTTCCATAGTGTTGATAATCCTTTCTATAGAGTACCATGTATAATGAGCCCTAAAGTCTTATGACCCCTTGATCTAGAGGCTGAATTATAGATGTTGTGTTTGGAGACAAGTAGACCACTTTGATAACTTCAGTGTTGAACTCATGGGATTCTGGATGGCCAGGAGCATTTTCCAATATCAAAAGATCTTTTAAAAGCAGTCCCTTACTAGCAAGTTACTTTGGACTTCAGGGACAAAGAATTGATGGAACCAACCAGAAAAAAAGTTCTCATTGTCCAGGCCTTCCTATTGTACAACCAAAAGACTGGCAGCTTGTATTTATCTTTTCCCTTCACTGCTGGGGGTTTAGCAGCTTTATAGATAAAGGCAGTCCTCATCATAAGCCTGACTGCATTAGCACAAAACTGTACAGTTAGCCTATCCCTCCCTGCCTTAAGTCCTGAGGCTTGCTTCTCTTCCTTTCTAATGTGTCCTTTGTGGCAATTTTTTCCACAATAAGTCACTTTTCATCTGCTTTACAAAGTTGTTCAGGCAACTATCCTTGTTCCTCAATGATTTTCTTAAAGACATCTGGGAACTCATCTTCTACCTCTTTACAGCAGAAGCTGCTTCTCCTGTTATCTTGACTTATTTTAAGCCAAATGTCTTTCTAACATTATCAAACCATCCTTTGCTGGCATTAAATTCTTCAGCCTTAGATCTTTCACCTTCTTTTTGCTTTTTTTTTTTTTTTTTAAATTTTATTCATTTATTTGAGACAGAGAGAATGAGAGACAGAGAGCATGAGAGGGAGGAGGGTCAGAGGGAGAAGCAGACTCCCTGCCGAGCAGGGAGCCCGATGCGGGACTCGATCCCGGGACTCCAGGATCATGACCCGAGCCGAAGGCAGTCGCTTAACCAACTGAGCCACCCAGGCGCCCCCACCTTCTTTTTGCTTTAAGTTGTATAATGACTTCACCTTTTCTCAAATCATATTGGAATCTCTAGTCAGGACTTAAAGCAATCCTGTACCCAAATAAAAGCTGCATTTTCAATACGAGATAAAAAAAGGTATTTCATAAAAAGTGAAAGGTTTTCACACCTGCTGGTGTAGCTGAGTAACAACTTTACAAATTTTCTTTTCTTTTTTTTAAATGGCCCTTAAAGACACTGGTTTCATTTATTTTGAAATGGCAGGCAACTGCAGTTACAGACCTCAATCTGTGGAACATATCAAGAATTTAACTTTTTCTTGTAATGTCATGACTTTTCTCTGCTTCTTGGGAGCAGTTCCAGGATCACTAGTACACTTTATGTAGGTCCCATGGTGTTATTCAAATTTATGGTATTGCACTAAACATGATGAAAAATACACTAGAACCACAAGAGATTTTTCTTACTGCAATATGCAATTTACTGCAAAGATGAACTGCTCACGTGGAGATGATTAGTATCACGGCATTTTAAGCAATACTCACAATATTTGAGCTCACCACAATAGCAACAGGAGGTGGTTACAAAATTATTACAAAAGTAGTACAGTATTTACTAGAGTTAATTTTATGCAGTTATGATTTAATGCTGCATCTTTACATTTGTTTACATTTCTCTATGGTGCCTTGTATGGTCTTTAAGTGTTTGTGTAACTTTTGATAAATTTTAGCTCTTTATAATAGATTTGTGTATATTTTATGGTAGGAAATGACAAAATAGACTTGTGTCTACATATATTTTATGCGTTCATGACATACCTTTCACTTAATTTTTTTCAATATTTCTAGGCTATGTGGTTTGTCTCTTGAGTTTTTCAAATTATCACAAATCTCCAAAAAATTTTCCCATACACTTATTGAAAAAAAATCTGTGTGTAAATGGACCCACACAGTTCTGACCCATGTTCAAGGGTCAACTCTATAGAGTTCTTCTCAAGAACCAAATGATATTACATACATGTTAACATTAGCTCTTTTTTCTTTTTTTACATTTGATGTCAGTGACAAGAACAGGAGTCAGCCAACTAAGGCCTCCATGTCAAATGCAGCCCTCCATCTATTTTTACATGGCATGCAGGCTAAAATTGTTTCTTATAATTGTGGATTGTTGTAGAAACAGAAAAAAGAGGGGCGCCTGAGTGGCTCCGTCGGTTAAGCGTCTGCCTTCAGCTCAGGTCATGATCCCAGGGTCCTGGGATCGAGCCCCACATCGGGCTTCCCGCTCAGCGGGGAACCTGCTTCTCCCTTTCCCTCAGCTGCTTCCCCTGCTTGTGCTCTGTCTCTTTCTCTCTCTGTCAAATAAATAAATAAAACTTTAAAAAAAAAAAAAAGAAAGAAAGTATTTGATGACAGGTGAAAATTAAATGAAATTGAAATTTCAAGGGTCAATGATTAAAGTTTTATTGAAGCACAGCCATGCCCATTCATTTAATTTTTTCTGTGGGTGCTTTTGCATTACAGCAGCAGAACTGAGTTGTTGCAACATAAGCCAGGTAACCTGCAAAGTTGAAAATACTTACTGTCTGGCCCTTTATGGAAAATGTTTAGCAACCTCTGATAAAAAAAAATCAGAAATTATATTAATAAGATATTTTTTAAGTAGTGAGTCAGACTATCATTATAAAACTGAAATAATTCTCATAAATCCTCTCCATAGCTATTTGACCCAATATTAAGCCTGAATTATCATCTAAGTTGCTTGTGTTCTCTAAAATAGAACTGATCTAATATTAGAACATAGTATTTGAAAGATAGAAGTGAAAACCAATATTATCTCCAGCACTTAAAACTACTATATACTCAGGCATTGAAGAGGAAGTATTCATTTTAATAATTAGAACAACTCTAAAGCAAATTCTAACCCTCATCAATATATGGGGAAACTAAGGCTCAAAGGAATCAGACAGATAAATGCTGGCACCTGGGCTTGAATTCAGACATCTAATTCTGGAGCCAATATTCAGTTTATTGCATAGACTGCCTCAAGTGTGATTAGAGGGCAGTTCCTAAATGTCCTTATCTATTGTCCCTAAAATTTCAATGAAAGAGATGGAGTACTTTCTATTAAAAACAGATATATTGTGAAATATTTTGTACAAGAATAGAGAATAAAGAACAATTATGTGTCTTAAATTTCACCAAATCTTTAATATATTTGGATTATTAATTTTAATAAAACACTAAAGATAAAACTGAGATGTTATGACCTGCTTGGTGCCTCTCCCCGTCTGAAACAATGTCTCTACTTACACACATTCATCATTTCCAAAATTTTTAAATCACGTTTTTATGTATCTCAAATATCATATTGTATTATTTTCCAAACATTTAAAGTTACATAAATTGTCAATTTTGCCTTATACAATTGCATTAATAAAAAAAGGAAGAAGAGAAGGGTGAAGAAGGAGAGCCAGGGAAGAAGGGAGAGGGGAAGGAAGAGGGAGAGGGAGAGGAAAGGATGAGGAAAAGAAAGGGAAAAAAAAAAAACCCCATATCTCAGTAGCTTAAAAAACAGCAGAGGTTTATTTCTCTCTCATATTTGATGGAGCTAGTGGCAAGTCAGCTGCAGTTCTACTCCACAGGACTGTTCAGCCCAGAACCCAAGATGAACAAATAGTACCAATTAGTGATACACCATTCTGGAAGCAGAGAGAGAAGAGCAAGAAGGCTGAGGGAGACTTAACAAGACTCCTTAGAGCATCTGCTTGTGGCATAAGCCACATGTGCTCACATCATTAGGCAGACCCCAAGTCAGTGTGTGGGGCTGTATAATTCTCTTTCAGAGAAGGGAATATTTGCAAATGATAATGTAGTATACCAGACTGCCATACCATATATACCATTCAACATTTGTTGATAGAATATTACATTTTCAATATGTACTATTTATATCCATGTTGATATTTCATCCATTTTATCTACTGTGTAGAATTCTACTATATGAGGAACAATTAATTGTTCCAGCTTATTGCTACTAGAAAATACCCCCACAGCTGTGGACATGATTGTGCATATCTGCCTTTGTACACAGGCAAGAGTATTTTCTGGATACATGTCTAGATGTGGAATGTCTGATCCTTGGGATGTGAGCACCTTAAATATTGCTAAATTAGTCTCCTAATTTGTTAATGGTTTTTCCTATTTTCTATCTGTCTAAAACATTCATACAGAGGTTTTAATTTTTGTCCATGTTATGGATGATATGAGAATGAGATGACTTCCATTTCCGTGAATTGTTTATTTCTACCCTTCCTCATTATTTTTATGTATTCTTTTCCTTTTTTCTTTTTAATTTTTAGGGCTTGTCAATATATCTGGACACTACTGCTTTATCAGGTTTGAGTTTTGCAAATAAACAGTCACATTATTTATCATTTTGCCTTGTTATGGTGTCATTTGTTAGGCAGAAAGCTTAAAATATTAATTTAATAAAATCTACTAATTTCTTTCTTTCTTTCTTTCTTTCTTTCTTTCTTTCTTTCTTTCTTTCTTTCTTTCTTTCTTTCTTTCTTTCTTTCTTTCTTTCTTTTTCTCTTCTTTCTTTCTTTCTTTTTCTTTCTTCCTTCAATGCCCAATGTGGGGCTGGAACCCACGATGCCCAAGATGAAGAGTCACACACTCCACCGACTGAACCAGCCAGGTGCCCTAATTTTTTCTTTTCTGAGATGAGCCTATGAGAGTTTTTGTAGTGTCTTGCTTTCCTCTTTTCAAAAAATAATATATTTTCTTCTGAAAATTCTAAAATTATACTTTTCTTATCTAGTTTCCAATTATTAATCCATTTGGAATTAATCATTATCTATGTCCTAAGATGTAAGAATTTGGTTTTCTCCTTATCCAAATGGAGAAATCATAGTCCAACACCATTTATTAAGTAGTTCACCCTATTTGGATATCAAGATTGTATTAGGACATAAAATGAATTATATAGATCTTAATCTTTTTTCTAGTTTTTGAAGTTTCTGTCTGTTACTTGAAAGTACACACACTAAAACTGGTTAATTTTGTTGATATTTTTCCATATTTAATTTTTAATTATTTAATGTCAGTTTTTCTTTATATATTTCAAGGCAATAGTACTTTCTGTGTACAAGTTTATAATGAAAAAATTATGTCTTCTTGCAGGAGCATTCATTTTATGTATCATTCTGTTTTAACTATATTAAACATTTTATCTTAAATTCTGGCTTATCTAATATTTATAATGCTACAGTCAGCTTGGCTACTATTTGGCAAAAATTCTGGAGTTCATAGCCCAGCTCAGTCATTTGTTAGCTGGATGATTGGACAAATTATTTAAATACTCTATACTCCATTTTCTTCTTCTGGATTACAAGAATAAAAGAGAAACTATCTCTTAGAGTTCATGAGGCTTAGGGGCAAACTCAATAGTATTTGTAGGGTATGCCCATTTCATTTCTTCCATTGTTAATATTTCATTATATTAATAATATTTTATTTCATTGGTTTTTGAATTTTTGTTGCTTTTTAAGCAACAAAAATTGCTAGAATTTTTTTAAGAATGAGGGAAAGTCTGACTTCATTTTTTTTAAATATTTTATTTATTTATTTGAGAGAGAGAGCACGAGCTAGGGGGAGGGGCAGAGAGAGAGGGAGAAGCAGACTCCCCGCTGAGCAGAGAGCCCCATGAGGGGCTTGATCCCAGGACCCTGAGATCATGACCCGAACTTAAGGCAGATGCTTAATGGACTGAGCCCCCCAGGTGCCCTCTAGAATTTTTAAAAGTATAATATAATATAATCTTTCCAATAATTGGTGAATTTAATTTGTGCCTATTTTTAGGAGTCCTTTGAAGGATCCTGATAAACATCATTCCATTTCCTATTGGAGGTATGGAAGAACTGAGAAATAAAATAATGTGATACAATGTGGTACTGAGGACACAGTTTAAGTAAAAGAGGCAAGATGGGTTTCATAACATTGACTCCAATAATTAGGCAAAATTCCCACTTGGAATTACAGTATTGGCCTGGAGTAGCTTAATCTTAATGGCTGGGATAACTCTAAAAACAAAAATGAAAATAAAAAGGGAACAACCAAGGCAAGTGTGTCCAAATTATTCTTTGTGAGTAGGTAAAGAGGAATAACAGGTTGAATGGGTACAGAGAAAAAAAAAGATACATACTTATCTATTTTTATATTTTTAAAGATTTATTTATTTATTTGAGAGAGAGAGAGAAAACATGCAGAGGAGAGGAGCAGAGGGAGAGGGAGGGTCTTAAGTAGACTTTGCACTGAGCGCAGAACCCCAAGGCGGGGGTGGGGGTGGGGCTCGATCTCACAACCTTGAGATCACTACCTGAGCTGAAACCAGGAGTCAGAGGCTTAACTGACTGTGCAACCCAGGTGCCCCAAAGATGTGTATTCATTAGAACTGAACTACATTCTCAGTTAAGAAATTGTAATATATGGGGAAGAAACGTTCTCCTGAAATACCACTTATTATGGGTACTTTTAAAAATTATGTTATTTGACTTCGTATTTTCTGTTTATCATCATTTTGGTTTGTTAGTTTTGTCCCTATCCCCTGCCTTCTGTTTTATTAAACTTTCTGTATTCCCTATTATTTTATCTGTTTGGTTGGAGTTTTGCATGATATTTTAAGCATTTACTCTTAAATTATAATTCTTTAAACATGAAATTTCATATTAGCTCTTAGTATTCATCTAATATTTTTGTACAAAATTGTAATTTTTCTATGTTCCTTTGTATAAGAGCTTTAGCATATTTTGACCATTTTCTGACCACTGCCATTGTGTTGTTAAGAGTTTTTGTTTAGGGGCACCTGGGTGGCTCAGTTGGTTAAGCATCTGCCTTCGGCTCAGATCGTGATCTCAGGGTCCTGGGATCGAGACCTGCATTGGGCCTCCTGCTCAGCAGGGAGTCTGTTTTCTCTCTCTCTCTCTCCCTCAGCCCCTCCCCAATGCTCATTCTTTCTCTTTCTCAAATAAATAAATAAAATTAAAAAAAAAAAAGTGTTTTTGTTTGAACATTTTCCTAAAATGCATAGGTAACTCATCAGTACTTTTTTCCATCAGGTGATTATCAACTTATTTTCCCAAATTCTGTGCCTGATACTTGTCTTGTACCATTTAATTGCTTTTAAAATTCTTGTTATTGTTTAAGTATATATTATAATGGGTTTGTTGTTTTTGTGTTATTGCTGTTGACTTAGTATGATCTGTGTGTGGTAAGTTCTTTTCATTTGCATTCTTAAAAATGTTTGTATTTTACTTCCTTCCCTGGATGGAAAGTTGCCTGGGGTTAAAAACCCATATTGGCAGGTTTTTTTTTTTCTTTTTTCAGTTGCCTTTAATGTCTATTGGTGTTGATGACAAGAATGTTACCATTCTGATTGTAGTTACTCTTTTTCTCTGAAAGTTATTTAGACTTTTCCTTTTGCATGATATTTATCAGTTTCATGCCAACATATCTGTGTTTTAAATTCATCCTGATCAAAATTCCAAATATACTTTCATTCTACAAACACTTGACATTCTTTAATTCTGAAACATTCTTTTCAGTTATCTCCTCACATACTGTTTCTTTCATCCACTTCCTTATCTTATTCTGATAATGCTTTCGAATATGTGGTGGAACTTCTTTATCTTCCATGTCTCTTAAAATAAATGTTTCTCAACAGGAGATTCTGAAAAAAATTCCTCAATGTTAGCTTCCAATTTACTAAATTCCTCTTTGAGTCCAGGGAAAAGTTACTTCGTCCATTTTATTTTCTTAAAATATTTGAATTAGTTCTTCTTTTAAAAAGACAATCACTTATTTCAATTTTACATTTGTCTGTTTGATTTCAAAATGTCATGTCTACTTTGTGTTAGAAGTTATGTCTCATTCATCATTTGAGCATCTTTTTTAGGTGATTCAGTAAAATTACTGTCATCTGGAGAGAATCCATGTTTTGATTATTATTTTAGTGGTTATGTTTCTTAGGACTAGATCTTTTGATGTATTTTGGAATGTAGGTTTTTATACTCATTTCATTGGGGAGGAAATCAGCATAAAAACAACAGCCAATTCACTTTTTTTTTTTTTTGAGGGTAGATTACTGTCTAGGCAGTGGGGAGAATCCTAAGTGAATGCAGTAATATTCAGTTGGCAAAAAGTCACTTTGTTGGTAAGGTGAGCAGCAGATTTGTGGCTATTCTCAGCATGCACTATAGGCCTAGGCTTTTGATAAAGTGAAGGTATGGTGATAGAAGGAAATAGATTCTTTTGGGTCCCACTAATCCCAGCTTTTAGTAGTACCTTATATTGTCTTGTTCATAATCTGATAATGAAGAAGTGAATAAATATTCTCTGGAAATAAAATGTTTGAAAGATATACAACCTTTAGAGTTGTATTTGAAGTTGAGGAAGAGCTAATTTACCAGATGGCACCATTATTTTCTCAAAGAGTTCATTTGCCTCCAGTGGATAATTTCTTTAACATTGGTTATTTCCACTCATTCTGATTAACAATACAGTTGAGACCTCTCTGCTTGACTGAACTGTGTAAAAAAGAACCTTGGCCAAAATTCCCAATGACTTTTATCATGAAGACCAAAAAAAGTGGCTTAATAATATAGAACTGATGCTAAACTGATTTATAACTGGCATTTCCCTCTTTCCTTCTCTGGAGATATTTGTAATCCCCTAAGAACCTTATATTTTGAGGCCCTGAGGTAATAATATATGTTCATAAACTTGCCATACAACAATTTTTGATAAAGATTGAGAATATGAGTAAGATATACCTTAAAAGTCAGGCTTCTAGTGAAATCTTGATCAGTCCAGCATATGGCTCTGAAGTGTAATTATATTTAAAATATCTTAGCTATCTTAGAGTAAATGATAAAATATCTTGGCATCAAAGCCAAATATTTTATTCTTCATGGTTTTATCTAGAATTTTGTTGAATCTTACATAATATACAATTCTTAATATTTTTGATTTTCTGGTTTATCCATCTACAGCAAATAACATACAATAAATAATAAAATAAGGAAAGAGAATAAGGAAGATGCTAAAGAGAAGGACAATGGGAAAAAAAATGACAGGTTGCCAAAGAAGAGCCACAGCAAAATGATATAATAAAATCTATTATTCATTAAGATAATATTAGATTATATTTGGAAACTTCTATTAAAATAAATAGTAGAATAGGTGTACCTAGCTGGCTCAGTTGGTAGAGCATACAACTCCTGATCTCGGTGTTGTAAGTTTGAGCCCCATGTTGGGTGTAGAGATTACTTAAAAATAAAATCTTTAAATAAACAGTAAAATAGATGTTGAAATTGAGAAACTTTCCAGAACAATGGAAAATATTGAGAAAAACATGTTCAGAATGTAACAGGATAAATTTTTCATTAACATATCCCAGCAGGTGGACCATCGTATGAGTATATTACAAGAATGCTAATATTACCACCTGCTTTAAGTTTTGAGTTACAAAGAGCCAGTAGTAGAAGAACCTTTCTAATGCCAAAGCATCCTTGTCAATGCATTGACATGCATTGGAAGTCACCTTACATTTATATTTTATAAATTCTTTTATCCATCCTGTTGTAGAAGAACCTGAACTTGTGCACGTGTGAATACTATGAACTTTTTTTTGGCACAAACTGAATCACCTCCCTGGTGGATTCATTAACTTGAAAACCCAACCCTGGTTGGCCCAGCCAAACGTGTTGTTGATTTTGCTTACTCTGGGTTATTTTGGTTTAATTATGAAGTTGTTTTCACTATAATAATATGTTTTGAAATCACTGAACCAAGAACCTTTCAGTAGTGAAAGGAAAATTAATTACCTTCATGAAGCTATAAAAGTTTAAATTATATAAAGAAAATTAGAATATCACCTGTAGATAGACAATGAGAGATGGTTTTAATGATAATGTAGAATTTTTAAGAATTTTTTTGGTGCTAAAGGCTAATTACATATAAGCAGTCCAGAATTTAAATTAGAGCCACTTCCACACATCACAAAACAGTGACATTTTGAGGATTATTCCCCAAATGATTACTTCTGATATTTTTAAGAGAACATATACTTCATTTTGATGGCTTCCTCAAATTCAGTGTAGTGACCTTAATCATACAGTTATCAACTTTTATTGAGTCAGACCTAAAAGTGACTTGCTTTATCTTTCTTGGGTATTTATATTGTGTAATTATGAGAATTATTAATGGTATTTTCAGTATGATTGATTCGAGTTCTTAAAATCTAAAACTTTGAACCTTTAATTTTACATTGTATTTCTGTTATCTGACATCAATGAAAGAAAAATGAAGCTTTTGAAAAGAATTCATTATAAATATTTCTTCTTGATACAGTTATTCAATTTAACTGTTTCAGCCATATCAAAGGACAAGCAAGAATTACCATTTGTAGGATTTTTAAAGCCATAAAAAGGTATTATGAAAAGCTTCATCACTTTTCAGTAACTGAACTAGAACTACTGCAGATATTTAATATATCCAATAAAAGTGTGGATAAAATGAAAGCACTACCATAGTAATATATAACTAGAAACTAACATTTCAACGACTTCTTCAAGTACTAAATATAACATGAATTGCAGAAAAACGGACTTAACAGCTCATCAGGCAGCTAGAAAAGGGAAATTTCCAAAATAACTTTGTACATTATTCTCAGGTATTAGCCATTAATTAAGTGGCAAGCCTTTCTCAGTGTAGAAAAGATTTAGAGACTGACTTATAAAAATAGGGTTATTTAGATTTCAACAACTCAGAATTACATTTTAGTATCTTCTTTTCTGAGAACATTCTACAAAACTTACTGTTTTAAGGGATAGCTATCATTACAAATTTTAGGAATATGGATATGTAATTAAATTTGACTAATTATGTATCTAATAACATTTTAGAGAGATGTTTCACTTTTTAAAATATAAATGATGATTAATTTATCAAAAACTAAGGCAAACTTTGTATTTTTTTAAATTTTATTTATTTATTTATTTAAGAGAGAGAAAATACAAGCAGAGCGAAGGAGAGAGAGAAGCCGACTCCCCACTGAGCAGCGATCCCAAGTCCAGGCTCAATCCCAGGACTGTGGGATCATGACCTGACCCAAAGGCAGACACTTAACTGACTGAACCACCCAGGTGCTCCGGCAAACTTTTATTATGATAAAACATATTTTTATAAATCATTAGATTTCAGTTTCATATACCTAACATTGAATAATTATCATAGTTTTATAGTATATTTCCTCAACCATTCCTATTTTATACCAGTAAGTATTAATTATTTCATATCATAGGGTTTCTGAAGCCATATCTTATGCAGTGTTTTAGAACTACTCTGAACCCTTAAATCAATCAATCAATTTCTTTCTCTCTCTTTCCCTCTCTCTCACACAGACACACACACACATTCAACACTCTAAACCTTATAAGAGTTGCCAAGGAAATCATTTAAAGCCAAGTATGCCCATCCCTTCATTTGTATTGAGGACACACAAGACGAATGATGCTGACTGAAGAAATGTTCAGTTTTGTCACAATAAAATGGCCCTCATTTTTTTGTCTCTCCCCCCCCCAAATAAAAACTACAAGCAGAACTCACACATAAGCAATTTAAAGATTGTGGAGAGAAGGGAGATAGGTGACATACATCTGTAAATTCACTTAAATAGTTTATTTTTTAAAATAAAACCATTAGACACTTGTATCATACCAGGATTGCTACAAATACATATTAGTGACATTTTGTATGTCTTAAATCTTTAGTGGTGGTTACTACACAATTCCCATTACCATCCCTTGTTTATCAGAAGTTTTTCTAAATTTCTATAATTTTGTTTGGTTTTATTCCAGTTGGTATGAATTCTGAGAGTTGCTTTTATGAGCCATGAGTTTTCCATCCATGCCATCTCACCTTGTGGCTAACAATACTTGAAGTATAATGTCAAGTCTTTCCATGGTTCCTGAAGATGAAAGTAATTTAGCCATCATATGGGGAAACACACATTTTTGTATATTTTCAGTGGGTTTACACACTGGTCCTACTTCTTTGGAGGGTGACTTGCAACTTCTATCAAAATTAAAAACCTACATACTCTAAACCAGCAATTGCATGCTTAGGATTTCATCAAAGTGTTAAAGTTACACATATGTGAAAGTGTGTGCATAACAATATTTCATTGCATTCCATTATGGCAGCAAAAAATTAAAAGGAATCTAAATTCAGTAATGTCCTGGTTAAACAAATTATAGTTTCCATACAACAACTTACCATATAATTCTTTAAAAAAAATCAAGGTAAAAATATACATTTTTGATATGGAAAGTGTTTGACATACACTATTAAGTTAAAAAGCAAGTTTTACCAAAATGATACTATTTAGGTGAAAAATATATATTCATATATATAATTATATAAAATTTCAGAAAGATACATAAGAAAAATTAGGTGAGACCCTCTTTGAGAGAGATTTAGAGGATATGGGCTGGCTGTGGGATGAGGAAACTACTTTTTATTGTGCTTTATTTTGAGAAATTTAATCTGAAAAATAACTTGAATTCTTTAACATTTCTCAAGAAACTTTAATCTGTTTGACACAGATGGCACGTATCTTTCAAACATCCTGCTGCATAAGATTTTGGTAACTTGATACTTGGTACTGAAGTTTATTGTGCTGTTTTAAAGATGATTTAGTGTTCTTCAATAATCCCGGTGTTTCCAATAGCATAGTGAAAAATCTTGTATTCTGGTTACCATTTTATCTTCTTGTTCTATTCCAGGCTGTCAATGCATGTGTTTCCGTCAAAAAGAGATTTACATACTCTCAATAAGAAATTCTCACCATTGAACTGCTCAAAAAAAAAAAAGAGAGAGAGAGAAAATACGTGCAGATTATGATCAAAGTGTAGTCCAAATTCTCATTGCCTTACTTGAATGAATTTTTATTTATTCTGACCCAATTGGAAATTTTTATAGAAATATGTCAGCTTCAATAAATTACTTGATCTACAGAATGACTAAAGATGTCAGTCACATGATTTTCATTTTCAACCAGCATATTAGCCAAAAATGTGGAAATCAATTTGCCATATTTCAAAACATATGACTTACTCTTTTAGGATATAGTATCCAAAAATAGTAATTCAAAATTTATATATGGCTTATTTGTGAATCTTACTAAAATATATTGTTTATGAATCTTACTCTTTATATTTTATGATAAATATGCTATGCTAGTTTTCTTTTTTCTTGGTGCTTTCTGATGGCTTCTTATGTATTATTTCTTTCAAGTACACAGCAAGTAAATAGGTAAAGCATTATCATTCCTAAATATTCAGGAGAGAACTATGCTCAGCTTGATAAGGTAATGAGAGGATCACCTATAATCAGTATGCTAAAGGAAAAATCTGAGTTCTGGTCTAATTTAGACTTTATTTCCAATGCTGTAAATAATTTACCACACCTACAACTATCTGGCCTAAGCAGATTTGGTCCTCATTCTATTAGCACAATCTCTCCATCTCTTTTACTGGATTGTTTCCCCACTTTAAGCACAGCATCTATCAATTCATGTAACTGGAGGCTTGCTCATTTTCAAAATTTGGGTGGGATGCATGACTTGTTATTCTGGGAATAATCTGCCTCTCTCACTCTCCCTCTCCTCTTCTTCCCTCTCTCCCTCTTCCTTTCCTCCCTGCATTCTGCTCCCTCCCTCTGCTGCCTGTGTATCCCTCTGTCTCTGTCTCTCTGTCTCTCCTGGCCACCCTGCAGCTATATTTTCTCCACATCAAAGTGGACTAGTTAGCGGTATGTAAGTATGTTTGTGTGAACTTGTGTGGGTAAGAAGTGTTCTGAGACTGTTCTTTTTGATTGTTCTTTCTGAAAACACGGGGGTTTCAGGTCAAACCCCAAAAACAGATTCTCTATTGAGTAGAAAAACAGATACTTATTAATACTGATCTTAGTAAATAAGTGCTAATGGTTTTCAATGATGTTTTTATTTAAAAATTTCCATGACTGATTTTATTTAAACTAAAATAGCCCTGAAATCTCAGTGGACTATAGCTATGACTCTGAAATTTGGCTAAGTCATCAGAAGAACTTAACATAAATGTAGATTTATGGATCCTAACATAAACCTAATTAATCATAAGCTCTGTGAGATGACTGTCTGGAATCTCTGCATTTTAAAAAAACATTCCTGATTCTCATAAATACGCATTTTGGAATCCACTAGTCCAAGTGATACTGAAATGGTGCTGATTCTCCGTGTGTGTGTAATATATAAGTGTGAACTTACTTGTATTTAGAGAATATTGATTATATTTTGTCCTTTGTTACAGTGTCTGTCCAATTATACTATAAATGCCTTTAGAGCTGCCTAAAACATCCTTTTTTATAATGCATACTTTAAAAAGCCTTTGAAAATGCCACTTATTTCCTAATTTCACTGGTAAGGTTTACTATTAACTGACAATGAAGTCTCTAGGTGGAAAAGAAAAAAGAACTTCAGTCTGTCTCTGTCCAAATATTCTAAAAAATCATTGAAGTGTTGCATGAAAACCTTCAATTGGTAAATCTTTATGAGTCCTAACCAGCAGGTTATGCCTCATATGAAATCATTATGAATTATTATGCAATGACTCCAAAGGCTGACTGATCCTTTTCCTGTTTTCTCTGGACAAGCGTATCATTCTACTGGTCAGGAGAATTTAGGAATAGTTTTCCATCTATCTCAGGGTAGACGCATCTAGATGGTCACTGATCTCTTTTGGTTTTTGGACATTATCTAAAACCTCACACAAACACCACTGCCCATCTATGATACAAAATGTCATATACTTTTGCCCTAAGGGATAATACAGGTCAGTTTTCTTTTTTTTTTTTTTTAGTATGATTTGTTTTTATTTTTTATACACATCTTCATTAGTTTAACAATATACAGGTCAGTTTTCTACTCATTCTAACTATGTATCTTATGTGTCTGAATTTTCTCTACATCCTGCGTGCTTGGTAAAGTCTAGAACTATAGTACATCAATTAAGGCACTATAGTGCCTTCTTTCCAGACTCGTTCCTACAGCCACCTTACAAGTCTGACTGCTGCTTTATTTGCCAAGGCTTTGCACTGAGCTAACTAACACTTTTAGGATTTATTTAAACTTGAACATTGATTGTATTGAAAACAAATAGATCTTGTCCAGAGCATCTTACTCTAATTCCTGAAATTTTTTTCCCTTCAACTCAGTGTGTGCCTAGAATGAGATTGCTCATTTGGCCTTTGATGTTTGATTCTGCCTTGGCTTGCAGCTTTATCTGGCTTGCAGCTTTATCACCACCTAGCCCAGAGGAATTGGTCTTTTTTCTAATTAAGACTTTTTTATTTATTTGTCAGAGAGGGAGAGAGAGCACGCGAGAGCCAGAGCACAAGCAGGGGGAGCGGCAGAGGGAGAGGCAGAGGGAGAGGCAGAGGGAGAGGGAGAAGCAGGCTCCCCGCTGAGCAAGGAGCCAGATGCAGGACTCGATCCCACGACCCTGAGATCATGACCTGAGCCAAAGGCGGATGCTTAACCGACTGACCCAGGTGTCTCTGAGGAATTGGTGTTTTTCAAACTCTGTTATCTGTAAGCTTTGCCACAGTCCAAACCCTTTTGAAATGGAATGCTGATGTGGTGACTTCATAGAGTCTTTGAGAGAGTGAATGGAAAGAAACAAGCCCTAAAAGTATAGTTCATTAAATCAATGTAGGGGCACCTGGGTGGCTCAGTCGTTAAGCGTCTGCCTTCGGCTCAGGTCATGGTCCCAGGGTCCTGGGATCGAGCCCCGCATCGGGCTCCCTGCTCTGTGGGAAGCCTGCTTCTCCCTCTCCCGCTCCCCCTGCTTGTGTTCCCTCTTTCGCTGTCTCTCTCTTGTCAAATAAATAAATAAAATCTTTAAAATAAATAAATAAATAAATAAATAAATGTTAAAGGTTCAGTGATTTGTATAATCATCTCTAAATATGAAACTGATTGCTTTCCATTTTGAAAGTTCTCCTCATAAATAGAGCACAGAATTAACTTTGCAGAAGTTAAGATAATGTTGCTAAGTTTAGCATAAATGAAACCATAAATAAAATATTTCTTCTCTCTCTGGTTGAAAATATTCTGTTTTTATTGGGTAATATGTTATAAAAATAAGTAAAACTGACTAAAAACTTTTAGCATTGGATTTGTGGTTTGAAAAACAAATGGCACCACCACCTCCTTAACTACACCATAAGAGAGAACAGCACACACGTGTGCACAAACACGCACGCATGCTCATGCATACTTACACCTATCCTTTAAGGTAAGCATGGTGCTGAAGAGAATAAAACCTGAAATAGTAATGTAACTTTTTGTTTACTATTATCATCAATCAATACTTTCCAGACAAACTGCCCCCTTACTTTTCTTCCTCAAGCCATAAGGAGTAAATTAATTATGGACTGCAGGATTGAAAGGGCTGTGAGGTAAAAGATTTTGTCAATTGAAGAATAATCATTTAATTGTATTTATTAAGGAACAGCAAAATAATAGTTATTTCAAAGGTTCTAGTACCGACTTTCTAGAAATACCAATTTAGCTGAGCTTGAATATAGATTTCTCAGCTAAAACTATATTAGTATCTGAGCTAATGAAACAAACGGTTATAAATATAATGATGAAAATTATGAGAAAACTAGAAAATTATTTAGTTTTGCAAAAAGTACTTCATATCAGTGAGAAATAGAGCAATAATGACTAGAAGAATCTAGTATGTGCCACTAAAGTTACGGAATAAATGAACTCAAGATTGGTGGAAATTTTTGCTTTCTGTGATACAATCTCTAGGAAATGTGTAAGTGTAATTTATTCCAGTAAGAGTATTTTTAAGTAGGTAATTATCTTGCAGGATTCTTGAATAGATTAAATGAAGTAATGTATATAAAAGCATTGGTAGATGATAAGCCTTTAAAAATATTATTTTTTCTTAATAAAACCTCACAACTGTTATATTTGGATGATATCTCTTACTTTTCAAATCAATTCCAAATGCTTATTTGAGCCTCATGATAATCATGTGAGGTAGACATTGCAAATTTTATTTTTCTATGGGTGAAATCAATTGAATGGCAAGAGTAGTCAGAACTCAGGTGTGCTGACTACAAATTTTGTGGCCCTTTTCTTCAAACATCCTTTACTTCTGCCTTTTGATGGTCATTTAGAAATACTTAACAGTAATAGAAGCATCCACTCAATGAAAAATACTGATATTATATCTTTAGGTTTAACATTATATTGTTTTTCTTAAAAACATAAATGTCGTGAAAAAGAGGAAATTATTATTTTATACATTTAAAAACAAAGAGAGAACAGGGGCTTCTGGGTGGCTTGGTCAGTTAAGCATCTGACTCTTGATTTTGGCTCAGGTCATGATCTCAGGGTTGTGAGATCAAGCCCCGCGTCAGGCTCTGCACTGAGTGTGGAGCCTGCTTGATAATTCTCTCTTCCTCTGCCCCTCCCCACTGCTTACTCTCTCTCTGAAAAAATAATAATGATGATGACAATAATAATAATAATAATAAATAAATAAATAAATAAATAAAAACAAAGAGAACAAATGGTCAATACAGTAACCCTTCACCTTGATTGCTTTCCTTCCTTCCTTGCTTTACTTTGTCCCTCACTCTTACTAAATTGGGATCAGACCATCCAAATAAATAATCAGCACTTAACTCATGCCTAAGTTTCTATTTTCTAAGGAATCTTGACCAGGAGAAGGCAACTGAAGAAGTTAATATTTTTAGAACACCTTTTATGTACCAGATACTTTGTTAAGTACCATAGAACAATGAAACAATAAAATATTAATATAGTCATAGACATATAAAGTGATACCACTAACATAAGATCTTTGAGTTTCTTTTTTCATCCATTGTAGTAGTGTTTTCTTTTCTTTTCTTTTTCAGCCATTTGCTTCTAACAATGTCCTTATTGTGATGAAGTGCACCTTGTGACTAGAGGCCTTGAGTAGTTCAAGGAAAAAGCAGAAGTATTTGGATACACCACTCAGGTAAATTTTAAGCAGTATGAAATTTTGCTTAGTATTACCATGGTGCTTTGTGAATCTTTTTCATTGGATTCTAGTAAACCCATTCAGGAAATTGCCTACCTGTCACAAGTGGTGTCACAGAACCACTAAGCACTTGCTGGAGACTATTACAAGCATATAAAAGCAATGCAATGACCTAGAGTTTCTCTGGCTTCTCTGAATTTGGAAATAAGTGTATCACATGCTCAGGTCTGATCCTGCTTAAAGTAAAAACAATGGATTTGATAAATTAGAGGTCATTGTTGGCCTTCTTGAGGATACAGTTTAGGAGAGAGGGTCAGAAGCCCATTGATTATGGCTTAAACAGTAAATGACACTTTAGAAAGAATGAGCAGCAACTATAAAACACTCTTTCCAAATCACTACTGATTTAATTTAAAAAAGAAAAATCCTTCTTAAGCTTCCTGACCTATATATAATTAATATTATGAAATTTGTTATAATATCCTTATGGAGTCCTTACAATTTTTAACTTTTTGATTTTCATATTAGAGAGTGTCATTAGTTTTCTTTCTTTTTGTAAAAGTCATTTCAAAACTTCAATCATTTTAATTAGGTTTCACTTGTGCACTCTAATTTTTTTGATTTGAGACAACTAGAGAACCAAAGTCTTAGAAGTATAGTATTTACTATAAAGATATGCTATTAGGTGCTATTTCACCTTCAGTAGTCTCCCTAAAAAGTTCTCAGCCATTGATTTAGATTTTAATATTAGATTAATGTCTTCAGAGATTAGTTCAAATGAATAACAGTATGTCTTATAAAAGAATATTTTGGGGGTGCCTGAGTGATGCAGTCTGTTGAGCAGCCAACTCTTGGTTTCAGCTCAGGTTGTGATCTTAGGGTCCTGGGATCGAGCCCTGCATTGGGCTCTGCACCTAGTGCAGAGTCTGCTTGAGACTCTTTCTCCCCCTTGATCTACCCATGCCGCCTGCTTGTACTCTCTCTCTCTCAAATAAATAAATAAAATTTAAAAAAAATTTTTAAGAACTTTTAAAAGAATATTTTGGTTTCCCATAAGTTTAATATCACTTGCACATGAACTATTTGTTAATTGTAAAGGTGTTTTAAGTTTATTCCAGTAGGCTGACATTTTGGTGTCTAAAAGAGCTTAACATTTATTTACTATTACCTAGCATTTATAAAAATAGAAATTCACTAATGATAGCAAATGAAGTAATTTGATTTCTTGTAAAGAATAATTTTTCCATTATATAAGTCAAACTCTATATTCTTTGACTAAATTATTATTTTATCTCAATACCTAAAATGTTTTCTATTTATTTTATAGTAAAAAAGTTAAGTAACCAACCTCATCTGCTTGTCTGAACACTTAAGAAAGCAATATAACTAAAATCACATTTACTTCAACACCCTGCCATGCATATACCCTCATAGGCCCTAAAGCCATATGCAAAATGGGGATTGTAGAGGTAGTCCGCACTTTCACATCTGTTTCTGAATCTTGTTCCATAAAGCACCCAGTGATAAAGTGGGCCACATGGCCCCAGTAGAATAGAATCAAAATCAGAATTTGTATTATTGGCCTTATCATAGACATAAACAATGTCTACCAAAAAGCAAGCAAAATTTATCATAGACATAAACAATTTATCATAGACATAAACAATGTCTACCAAAAAGCAAGCAAAAATTTTTAAAACAAACATCTTTTCTAAAAAAATAATAATTTTTAAATTATCCTTTCTATTCCATAAATGTACTATAACAAAGGAATACGTAAAGTGTAACAAATAGATACATAATGCTTAGAAAGCAATTCTACTATTTAATAAATTCCCTTCAATATAGTTAACTATAATGGACCTAAACCCTTAATCAACAATAATTTTGTACTCTTATTATCCCAATAAAGTTTATTGAAAATAACATATAAGCAAAACACAACTCCATAATTCACAGAGACTTTATAATTTACATAGTCTTTCAGAAAGAAGTGTGATGGCTATTAAAAGAAAGGCAACAAAACACCCACAAGAAAAAAATTAAAATAAAATTAGAGATAATTTTTAATAAAATATTCCTGAAGTGAAAAGGATCATTCAGAACTATTCTAGTGAATTTATGTAAAACTATTCCCTGCAATTCCCCCTTGTTACTCAAGAAAAATATTGCGTATTGGTAAACTTTGAAAGAATGAAGCCAGTGAACACTGAAATAAACATTTAACTGAAGCAACTGTAAAATGAATAAAAATAAAAGCATAAGTCACAAACAGTGATTTTTAAAACAAATGTATCATTACAATTCTTTCACCAACTTAATCTCCCCTATGATCATCCTTTTAGGTCATCTCTTTTCAACACTGAAGTTTTGTCACCATTCATGGTACTATGTCCATATTTCTATTAATGTACAGGTATACCTTGTTTTTTGGGGCTTTGCTTTATTGTGCTTCACAGATACTGGGTTTTTACAATTTGAAAGTTTGTGGCAACTCTGTGTCAAGCAAGTCTATCAGTGCCATTTTCCAACAGCATTTTTTCACTTCATGTCTCTGCCACATTTTGGTAATTCTCACAATATTTCAAACTTTTTCATTATTATTATATTTGTTATGGTGATCTGTGATCAGTGATTACAACACACTGAAAGCCCAGATGAGGGTTAATATGTTTTAGCAATAAAGTATCTTTTAATTAAAGTATATGCATCGTTTTTTCAATATAATACTATGTTTAATAGACTTAATAGCCTGCTTAATAGATGATAGTACAGTGTGAACATAACTTTTATATGCACTGGGAAACAAAAAAATTCATTTGATTCACTTTATTGTGATATTCTCTTTATTGTGGAAGTCTGGAATGGAACTTAAAATATTTCCAAGGTACACCTGTATGTACTGTTACCCAAAAACCATACAGACTTTAATGGGACAAGTATGGTGTTTTATATTTCCATTTAAAAGTAAAAATAATTATTTCTTAATTTTAAAAGCAGCAGATAATCATTGAAAAATATCTGGAAAGTGCTGAAAATATGTTAGAATATTTAAAAATTGTTTATAATCTATCGTTAGATATCCATTATTTATGTTTTGGTGCATTAACTTCTTATCAATTTCATAGGAATGGTTAAATATATGCCAGTAATTTTTTTCAAATGGAGAACACAAAGACTTATAATGAAATTTTATAGCCATGTGTTAAAGTCCCACTTCCAATTTTAGTCCTTACAGGAAATTAATTTTGGTTTTCCTGCCTTACAGGAAAACCAAAATTGTATGGGTGACACATTCGGCTGGGGAATTTTCAATTAATGTTATAAATTTCTTAGCATGTGTTTAGAACATGGCAAATCCATTGTTATTTCATGATTTCAAAATATCCTTAATGAATTTTGAAGTGTACAATATCATGTTGTTAACTATAGGCCCTATATCATACAACGGATCTCTAGAACTTACTCATCTAGCATAACTGAAACTTTAAACTCATTCAACAACAGCTCCCTATTTCCCCCACCCCTCAGCCTGTGGTAACTATTACTCTATTCTCTACTTCTATGAGTTTTACTTTTTTAGATTCCATGTATAAATGAGATCATGCAGTATTTGTCTTCCTGTGTCTGGTTTATTTCACTTGACATAATGCCCTCCAGATTCATTCATGTTGCTGCAAATGCAGAATTTCCTTCCTTTTTTGTGGCTGAATATACTATATAGTATATATATAGTTTCACTAAATATAGGTCTGTGATTTTAGTTATATCATTTTCTTAAGTGTTCAAACAAGTAGATTATATATATATATATATATATATATATATATATATATGCATTTTCTTTATTCATTTGTCAGTGGACACTTAGGTTGTTTCTATAACTTGGCTATTATAAATAATGTTCCAATGAACATTGGAGTGCCAAGGCAGTATTCTTGATTCCCAAATCTCAATTCCAGTTATCACCATCTTATCATCTTAGAAAATGGTATATATAATAAACACACAAATCAATAGGAATCACCCTTTGTTCTTCACTTTCACTCAGTTCCTACATCTAATCCTCCAGTGAATCATGGTATACTAACTCCAAAATCAATTCTTACTTTGTCCAATTCTTTCCATTTCTACATCTCTGAAATTATTTCACCTGAAAAACTGCAACAGCTTCCTAAAGCATTACTCTTTATCCAGTTTTGATCTTCAGTAAAATCATCAAAAGATACAATTAACTGAGTGATTTTCTTTGCCATCTTCACAAATAGAATGGAATTTCTTTATCTCATACACTGCCGTATCTTCAGTATATAGAATTGTGACTGGATGATAGAGTATTCTCAATAAATACTTATAAATTCATGAATGAGATGTTTTAAGAAGAATTGAGCAACGCATTGATTCCTGGTAACATCTGAACAAATGAATCATACTCCTTTCAGTAAGGTGTAAAAGTTGTGTCCTGTCACAGCATTGGTTTTGTAAACAAATTGATTGAATTATTTGATTAATGTGGGCAAAGAAGAGTGATAACATATCAAATGGAAAGTGAGTGATAGGGAAAGGGTTAGATGTAGACAGACAAAGGATCTAGTAAAATGGAAAAAGCCAGACAATTAGTTGGGAGTAAGGTGAAACTTATGTTTAGATTGGCTCATTTGTCATGAATGCAAAGGGGACCAGAGAACCAAGCAAAGAAGCTGGGAACTAAAATAGATATTGAGAGGGAAGGACAGAATAGAGACAGACTAAAGGAGTATGTATCTCAGATGCTAAACTAATATACAAGCAAAGGTCCACTTAAGTAAGCCACATACACACCTGAACTATTTTGACCAAAGGGAACATACCATGCTTTTCTTCAGTTATATGACACATTCAAACCCTGAATCCACTGAGATATCAGAGAATATAATAGAAGGAATTTTGAATTCAAGAATTTCATTTCTGGGGGTGCCTGGGTGGCTCAGTTAGTTAAGCATCTGCCTTCAGCCCAGGTCATGATTCCAGGGTCCTGGGATCAAGTCCTCCATAGCACTCCCTGCTCAGCAGGGAGTCAGCTACTCCTCCTGCCTCTGCCCCTCCCCCCCTGCTCGTGTTCACACTCTCTCTCTCTAGATCTCTCTCAAATAAATAAATAAAAATCTTTATAAAAAAAGAATTTCATTTCTGGAAATGTTTTTTAAATTAACTTATAAATGATAATAATGATGATGACATGAATTTAGATACACAGAGATATTTAAAATTTACTGTCTGGTATCCATTGTTAGAGAATTTATCCTGTTATAATTATCCATTGTGTTGTGAAAATCTGTCACCTGTATTTTATTTTTCTGATTATATTTTTGCCCTCTACACTAATACAAAAAGCTTCTTACACATGAGAAGTATTCAAATATCTAATAATAACTATCTTAACTCATAATGAATAAATTGATTGCCAGAATAAACATCTGGTAATCCCACTCATCCCATTCCTCATATAATATATGTAACAACACTCAATAATCTGGTCATTATTTTCTGTGATTTAGCTTTTCAAAAATACCTAGAAAATGTTACACCAAAATGTACACAACATTCCAGATATACACCTATAACTAAGCTATTTGATCCCTTAATCTGAATATTATATTTATATGTCCTTATATGATAATATATATCTTATATTCTTACTTTATCATTCTTTTATTTTATTTTATTTTTTTTTATTCTTATGTTAATCCCCATACATTACATCATTAGTTCTAGATGAAGTGTTCCATGATTCATTGTTCGTGCACAACACCCAGTGCTCCATGCAGAACGTGCCCTCCTCAATACCCACCACCAGGCCAACCCATCCTCCCACCCCCCTCCCCTCTAGAACCCTCAGTTTGTTTTTC
>NC_138375.1:81770104-81798831 GCF_054177405.1 Leptonychotes weddellii | reverse complement strand
CCTATCTAAGCAATCATAATGAAACTAATTCCACGAAGAATTAGTTTCTATAGAACAAAATAACAACACGGTCACGCTCTGTCTAGCACCTTTCTCTTTGCGTACTGTTTTTTAGTTTTAGCGAAAGCCAATAAGCAGAAATCAATAAAGGTCATGTTAATCATTACAAAGGAAAAATGAAAGAAGGCTATGGCTGTAACCCAGAAAATGATCTAAGATTTGGGAAAACAAAAATATCCTAACATATAAATAAAGTTCCTCCGAGGCTGTCAGGAGGAGATGCTTGCAACCTGATCCTGTGTCTGTGTCTCCTCATTCGCCGACGCCATCCTTTCCTATGAGAGACCCACCCCGGCTGGAGCTGGACTCCGGCACCAGTGAGAGACATAACTGCCTGAAAGGTGCTCAGGTAGAAACGGGCAGAATTCTAGGTGGGACAGTGTGGTCCCAGGATCCTTGGAGGTACAGAATTAACCGGGGGGTACCTGAGCCAGTAGAGTTCCCAAGCAGTGGAGTGGGGAAACTGGTTATGGTCAGTGAGCCCAGGAGAGGGCTCTCAGCTCAGTTTGCCATAAACCAGAGCTAGGGCCCAATCATGTGACTGCTCTCCACCTGGGGACTCTACGGAGGACTAGAATGTGGGGCCTCTCCACCATCCCTAGGGAGGGGCGGAGTGGGTGTGCTCATGACCAGGCAAAAGCTCTCAAGGCAGGGGCCGTGTAAAGGACAGTACCGGGTGACTCTCTGCCTTCTCCTGGAAGGGTTGGAATAGGCACCCACCACAGGAGTCTGCAGAGTTTGGCACACACAAAAGTGAAGACCATTTATCCCTGAGGGTTTACTGAAGAGAGGGGACCGCGATCTTTCGGCTCTGGGGCTGGAGATCGGTGAACAGCCATTTTTATTTTGCTCCTCTAAAGAGGTGCAGAAAGCCTTTAGGGAACAAAAGCCACACAGAGGACTAGCTTACACTGAGCCCAGGCCCCTGGCAAAGGGCAGTGCAACTCCAGCCAGGGAAAAACACCTGAGAAGCAGTGCAGCAGGCCCCTCCCCCAGAAGACCAACTGGAAGAACAGGTGCACAGCAAGTTTACCAACCCCACAAGACTGTAAAACCCCAGCGCTAGGGGAAAATAGTATATAGAATTCGAGGTTTTTTTCTCATTTAAAGGAACACACAAAATCTGAAGCAGTTAATATGTTTATTGAATCATTTGAATGAGATTCACATGAAAATAAAATCAGGTATGTAGTTGAGTCTTATTTTTCATATTTTCTAAGACTACTATTCAATGGGTTTTTCTCTGTATATGCCAACTCTCTTCATGATTTTGTATGTGGTTAGTTCTGGTGTTACCTTTTTTTTTTTATTAAAAGATTTTATTTATTCATTTGACAGAGAGAGACATAGTGAGAGAGGGAACACAAGCAGGGGGAGTGGGAAAGGGAGAAGCAGGCTTCCTGCCAACCTGGGAGCCTGATGAGGGGCACGATCGCAGGACTCTGGGATCATGACTGAGCCAAAGGCAGATGCTTAACAACTGAGCCATCCAGGTGCCCCCTGGTGTTATCCTTTTGAGAATGCTTTTCAAGCATCACAAAAAGTTTTCAGAGTACTGACAAGGCAAATGTGGCAGTGGTCCTCTAAGAAGGGTGAATACAAGATTGATGCAATTATCCTTAGCAAATCAGATTTCATTTGCAAAATAATATTATGCAAATAGTATTATATTCTTTAAGTGAGCAAAAGCTATGACTTTGAAATCATATACATAAAACTCTTTCATAGTATTGATTTTCCATAAGCGAATGCTGTGAAGTATAAGGTCATTAATTATATACTAATGTTTAATTATTTGAATAAGAATATACCATCAATACTGAGAGGTTGTGTAATTACATCAACACTGATTCTAAAATGTGATTTCTTACAGAACTAGGTGATGAAGTAAAGGTGAAAGTTATTATCCATTCATCATGTCCAAAACACTGATAACAATATAAACTGGATTTACATATTAAACCACTCTTCTTAACTGATATATTCTCCCAAAAAGCTAAGCCCCTCTAAGGCAAGGGGAAAGTAACTTCAGACCACATTCGCTTACAATCTTTCTTTTCTTTCTCATGATAAGTTTATGATGGAATTAATTAAAATTTTTCTAATATTTATTGGATATCATTCTTCCAGTAACAAATAGTCAATTGTGCTTATGCTATGTGGTACTCATTATATCTATTATAGGCAGCTGAACTATTGTAGAATGTTTGTCTGTAACTTAGTACCATTTATCTAGCTATTAAGGTTATTTAATATTTGATTGATTTGTGAATTAATAGCATTTATTATTTCATCAATAAATGATTTTTTGTACTCTAGAGTTTAAGACTATTTATTTCAAAATTAATTACATAACTCTGGGCTTTTCTCTAGAGATTGCTAGTTGTTTATACGGAGAGTTCACCAACGTAAACCAAATACATTTCATTTGATTTTTTAACTCAAGCCTTTGACAGAAATGCTGATTATCCAGATACTGGTCAGCACCTTTCATAGAGCTATTGCTCTGTGGTTGTTGGTGGTCATCTCCTGAGGTAACTTCTTCATTGAAATTTTAAATACAAAACACAAAGAATATGAATACAGTATAGACAAGACTGATTTGATCTTTAGTAATCTAGCAAAAATAGAACATGACGTGCTTGTTTCTTACTTTGGTGATATTCTATTCTGGTGATAGTCACTAAGTGTAATATTGGTAATCTCTTCAGATGAAAAATGATCCCTGAAAAATGGTGAATTGGTAGTCCTGTGTACTCTTTATTACTTCATATGTCCTGGAAAAATATTTTTTATTCATTCTGGGTCACTTGTATCATTTAAATATATCTCCTATACACAGAAATAAGAACTAATCTTTCTTATCTGAGCTGGTTTCAGGAACAATATTAAATCTCTAGGCTGTAATGGTTTTAAGACATTATATGCTGACTGTGCCCTTTAAAAATACATTTCCCACTCCTTTTTTTGTTCATGTTTCAAAAAATAAACTTTAAATTCCAGAAATAATGAAATACACATATAAAAACAGGTGTTTCATGCCTTTCTTTGTCCTTGTGAGATATTACAAGGCTAATGCATTTGATTTTTCCTCTAAAGCACAGTAGTATGGGAATAATTAAATAGAATGCCTGTCATCTGTTTCCTTCTCTGAATATAAAATCAGAAGTGGAGTCTTGGCAAATAGTCCAAATGGGAGAATTAACCTTTATAACTTAGGTAATTTTGTCAGTGTGTTCTATTGATATTGTACATAAAATATAATGAGGTAATAAAATTTTAATCATCCCTTGATCACATCTAGTGATGAAACATATATTGGACATTCATTTTAAGACTTAAAATTTTTAATTCCCTCTGGTGTAGGTTTTTTTTAGATTAGTTTATACTTTAGATTATTTACCTGTTAATTTCCTGAATTTATTAACATAATGCTTTCATTTCCTCAAATTTAATGTACCATATTGCTGAATATTCTTTGAGAGTGAAAGAGAGACTGAAGGTGAGTGTGGCAAAAAAGAAACCTGAACAATCACTTCCTCCAACTGTGGAGCATTATTCTATTGGATGCTGATCTTTGTAGCTTTAACATTACTATAAGTCATAGAACTAATGGATGCTGATGTGTGTTTATGACACTGATAGTCTGTAATAAAGTGTATTTGGGAAAAAAAACAACCAAAGTTGGATACTCTGAACTTTAATATGTTAATGTTTGTAAGTCTTAAGATTTTTTTTTGGAATGAGTTTTGAAGAGATTTCTTTTCAAAACTTTTTAAAATTTCTTTTGAGGCAGATCTTTCATTGAAATCACTTGGGTAAATCTAGTTGTATAGAATTGCCTGCTATTGTGAAATATGCCATCAAGAGCAGCAGTGAGAACAAAGAAGTAGAAGGAACCAAAAGGTGTAATCTCAAGGTTCCTTCCTTAATAAGGTAAACATAATTTTTATGTCTATAAAGAAAGCCTTGAGATTTTTTAAACCATCTGGTTCTGTAAACTACTGAGAATAATGACTATTATTATTATTATTTTTTTATCAAGTGTACCAAGACAATGATGGGAATTTAACATTGAGAGCTGTTTAATTATGGACCTGTTTTCAATGACCTGCTTTTTTGAAGGAAAACGCAGGGTTCAGGTTATTAGGTAGTAAGAAATCTATTTGTGCTTCTTGATCTTACTATCTTCACACCCTTTAGGATTTTACCTCTTAAGAATTGATCACTTTCAGAAGTCTAAGCTTGTAAAATCTTTAAAACTACCTATAACAAATGGCAATAAAAGACTGCCATTTCAGGTAAACAGACACTCTTCATTCCTTTTCAACTGATCTTCTCATCTGACTGTCACTCTATTGTTGGGGATTTTTTATGAGCTACTTCGCTGAAAATTCTTTAGGCCACTTAAACTGTGTCTTTAAGAAGAGCCAGTTTAAAAGTATGTTTGCAAATTTAGTCAAATAACCTATCATTTTCTTAGACAACTGACTATGTTGGATTGATGTGTGGACTAAAACAACATCAATCTATCCTTCAGTTTGTATATGTCACACTCTTAAGCTCTGCTCTTACTTGGTTATATCACTGATGACCTTCCTAGTAGCAGCACACCAGTACAGACCTGACATATAATGGGTGAATAATGTTTTGAAATCAATTATAGGAAAAGATTGTTTTACTAAACTAATTCATGAAAAATAAGAGAATTTAAACCCTAGAACTTTATTTCAGAGTGTTATTTTCCCAAAAAAGGAGAAAATTGGGCTTTATAAATTTTCTAGGATTACAACCCCTCCAACCACCCCCCCCCAAAAAAATAGAAAACAGACTTCTCTAATTATGCTGAGAAGATCTAAATAGGTAAGACAGGAGTAGGTAAATAGGCAGGACAAAAAATAGATAAATAGGTAGAGGAGAAACCTAATTGCCTTATTAAGCACACAGATATTAGAGGACTTTCATTATTTAAAAATAGAATATTGCTTTGGACTAGAAATTGTTCAGACTTAGGGAAAGTATTCCTTCAATTTTAAGGGCTACAATCCATATATTAATTTTAAAAGTAGTTTTCCTCCTCAAAATTTAACACCTATTACAATCCATACTTTGAGATTTGACTAAAGATCCCTTATGTCTAGGAAAATGTTCCTGTTTCATATGTACTAGTAACTACATAGCTAATCTCATGGAAGAGCTTAAATCCTACCTGGCATAGCAAAATGAAGGCTAATAGGATCCTTAGCCCTCCTCTAATTATACACTAAATAATACCAAAAATGATATTGGAATCCAAGTCTGTCTGACTTCAATGAAAATTCTATACTATGAATTTTTAAATAACATACTAGGGATTTTCTGGGAAGAAAAGTAAAAATAATATCTATCTGAAAGGACATAATTAAGTGAGGCAGAGAAGGTGATCTGGTGAATTTGCCGTGATCTAAGGGCTGCCTCTCGGCATTATGGCTTCAGAATCTGGATTTCTCAGTACACAGAAATCAAGTCTATTTCTCAGAAGCTAACTCTTTTTTTTTTTTTTTTTTAATTCATGAAAGTCAGAGGGAGTGAGGGAGAGAGAGAGAGGCAGAGGCAGAGGAAGAGGGAGAGGGAGAAGCAGGCTCCCCGCCTAGCAGGGATCCCGATGCGGGACTCGATCCCAGGACAGTGGGATCATGACCTGAGCCAAAGGCAGACGCTTAACCATCTGAGCCACCCAGGCGCGCCCTCAGAGGCTAACTCTTATTACTCAAGTTTATGAAACTGCTTTGTAAAATTAATAATGTAATGTATATCTTTCATAGACTTGGGAATAGTTCTATCTCCATGTTAGCTCATTTTCTTTCTATGAAGAAATAAGAGGAAATCAAAGAGTAATCAAATGATTTATTAACTTACAATGAGAAATGACTAACAAATAACAGACATACTCTGGGTCTTTATAACAGATGACAAATATATTCTTTCTTGTAGGAAAGCTATGGAGAACTAGGTAATAATCAGGAGATTTTGAGCATGATATTAGAAGAATGAGAGTTAGAAAAGTATATGATGAAATCTAAAAAATGCTAAAAATAGACTGATTTATTTATCTTACTCTTTGAATGGTCTTGCCAACGGGACCGTATATCTTCCACGTTTACAATTCCCTGTGTTTCTTCACAAGAAAACTGATTTTAACAATTGGACCAGAATATTTGAGCTCTGTTAGATGAGCCATCTCTCCATAGAAAGCTGAGAGAATGGGTACCATCAACATTGCCTTCTGTGATGGTTTGGTTTTCCATGATTCATCAAAACCTTTTCCTTAACTAGCCACATGATTAAAACTTTCTCTGATTTGCATTTCCCTAGTGATTAGTAATGTTGAACATCTTTGCATATGTCTTTTGGCCATTTGTATGTCTTCTATGGAGAAAAAAGTCTATTCAGGTCCCTTGCCCATTTTTCATTTAGGTTTTTTTTTGTTTATTTATTTGCTATTGAGTTGTAGGAGGTCATTATATATTTTGGATATTAACTCCCTATTGGAAAAATGTTTTGCAAATGTTTTCTCCCATTTCATAGGTTGCCTTTTCATTTTGCTGATTGTTTCCTTTGTTGTACAGAAGCAAGCTTGATTAGTCCCACACACACCACACATACACACACGCAGTCTATTTTGACAATGATTTAACACTAGTAAGACAAAATGTCCAAATTGAAGAATTAACCTATTTCACCAAGGAAAAAGTTGTTTGTTTTTCCCCAAATTAACACAAAGAAATATTGGTAGGAAAAAATTCAGAACTTACATATTTTAATGTATCTTGGGAATATTTCAGGTTTAGTAACTGCTTGCTGTCTTCAGTTTGTCATTTTCCAAGCATTTTAATTTTTCTTAAGTAGGATTTCCTATAAGGATTCCTACTTTAAATATATTCTTAATTTGATTTGCTCTACATAGCTTAGGATCTTTCAAGTAATGCTTGAATTGAAATTGACCAAATCCTCAAAAGGAAGTATAAATTTTTCATAGGGGAGGATTATATAATTGTCTCTGCTTTTTATTAAAGCAAGGGAAAAACCAAGATTTTGATTTACTTTTCCTTGTAGTCCACTCATTGCCTTTTTATTTGACAATATAATTGAATACAGAGCTCAATGAATTAATGATTTCAGAAACAAAAGAAAACAACAAAATGGTTTACTAATAATCTGATAGTCATTTAGGTCTCTGAGTGGTAATCATCTTGTATTCCAATTCACAATTTTGTGTTTAAGGAAATACTGTCTTGGATTAACTGAAAATCAGTAAATGGTATCAGCTGGCAAGGAATATGAAGTCAATAATAATCATATAGTATTTGAGAAATAATATAAATATTTGTACTTAATTATATAATTATAGTTATGCTTAAAATATATGTGAAATATATATAACATTACATATTTTTGTTTTTAAGTCTTGTCACTTAAAAAGGGTGCATTTCATTACTGCTCACATTCTGAACTGGCACTTCTCTTTAACATGTCTTTTTGATTAAGTATCCTAGCCAATATGTTACGAATCACTGGAGCTCTTGGCTTATCAACGTACATTCTTTTGGTTATTCTATTTCAACTTTATATACTAATCATGATGGCATTGACCATTAGTAAGTCAAATAAACTATCAGAAAACAATAGGTTATCTATTATAATAAAGCTACTAAGAGCTGAAATGGGCAGATGTCATTAAATTATGAGGCAAAATGATTCCTGTTTAAAATTTTGACAGCTAAAAAGAACTGGGAAAGCAACAGTAAAGGAACTTGTTGAGTGGGTTCAAACAAAGACAGGGGAAAAATATATGTCTATATGTATATGTATATATGAGTATATATGAGTTTCTACTCATATATATATGAGTAGACACCCAGAATGTTAAACATTTAATTCTACTTTTCAGATTTGGAAGCTGGAAAATATTAAACCCTTCAGTTTAACATCAATTTGATTTGGGGTGGTACTTACACATTAAATGCACAAACAAAACACTAAAGCACAATGACATTAAATGTAAATATAAGAACTTAATAGATGTTTTAAAATTATTTGTATAATTAATTTTACTTATCCAGTTTTCTTTGTATAATTAGAGGTAGCTTTAATGAGAGATATGATTTCTTCCATAATTAGTCCACATTGTGAGATATTTGATGTGCATCATGCTAAGTTATTTGAATATCCTTAAAGACAGCTGAGCTTGGTTAAAAAAGAGGATTTTTTTAGACTGTACCTTTGATAACAAGAACTTCTGGAATTAAAACATATTTTAGATTTATATTTCTTTAATTCTCTTTGAGATGGGAAGGAATAATCAAAATATGTAGTTTAATCTTCTCATGCCGGGGCGCCTGAGTGGCTCAGTTGGTTAAGCGACTGCCTTCAGCTCGGGTCATGATCCCAGGGTCCTGGGATCGAGTCCCACATCGGGCTCCCTGCTCTGCGGGGAGCCTGCTTCTCCCTCTCCCACTCCCCCTGCTTGTGTTCCCTCTCTCGCTGTGTCTCTCTCTGTCAAATAAATAAATAAAATCTTTAAAAAAAAAAAAATCTTCTCATGCCATATTTTTTTTTTAAAGATTTTTTATTTATTTATTTGAGAGAGAGAGAATGAGAGACAGAGAGCACAAGAGGGAAGAGGGCAGAGGGAGAAGCAGACCCCCCGCTGAGCAGGGAGCCTGATATGGGACTCGATCCCGGGACTCCAGGATCATGACCTGAGCCGAAGGCAGTCGCCTAACCAACTGAGCCACCCAGGCGCCCCTCATGCCATATTTTTTAAAGATTGAAATCAGTAAGTTCTACAAGTTTTACCATAGGATCAGCTTAATTTCTTAATGTAAGAGCATATAATTGTGCATAGATACCATACCACCTGGTTACATTTTACTAGTTTCTTATTTGATTTGTGACCACTATCAACCAGCCTTTGAGGATCAAACATTTCATAACATTTCTCACTATTTCATAATTTAGTCAGTTACTGAAGATTTCAGTCCATTATTCATAATGTGGATGATTCCTACTTTTATATATTTGAATCTAAATATAAATTTATATTTATATCTATATAAAAATAATGATAATATGGGCTCCTAATATGGCCACTGTATGGAGAAGTTTCAAAACATTCTATTTCAGGAGAATATATATGTCTAGAAAAACCTTCAACATAGCTTCTAGTAAGGGTCATTAGAGAATGTGTCACATGAAGAGTGATTAATAACCGGGCATCTAATTATTCAAGAAACAAAGCAAAATTAGCATGATTCTACTAGCTAGGATAATTATTATCTCCCTTGCCTGATTAAAATTTGACATTTTACAGATTGATTTATTTCTTAATCTATCCAATTGTTCAAGCAATTCTTCCCAATATATTAAAATTTTCTTTCTTTTTTTAATGTCCATTGTCTATCTTATGATAAGGAAGAAATAAAAATGCTGTTAACTCCTTCAAAACACGAACTAGTAATTAGAAAGTGTGTTATCTTAAATACAACATAATATAAGGGATTATATAAATTTAGAAGCATTTTGCTTCTTGGTCAAACTGAAGTTAATTGAATAAGGTCTTCCTGGCATATTTATTTATGGTTCTTTAAATCATGATGCTACATACTTTGTAGTGTAGTCCTGTTTGAATAAGTTCATTGTTTTTTAATTAAAACAAAATTTACAGTTGTAATTGGAACCTTATTAAACAATGATACAGAAAAATAACCTGGTGCTAGAAGAAAAGAAGACTAAAACAAATTTGATTTGATGATCAGTTTATCACTATTTGGCATTAAGCTGGTTCTGCCATTTAATTTCATAGTGTGCAAATGATTCAATAAAAATTGTTTACCCTCTTTGCAAAGCCATTAACTTTTTGTTAAAAATGAAAGACTCATGTATCATTAATTAAACAAATATGTCATTTAAAAATCCTTATCCAGGGAAGACACGGTCCTTGCTGATGATTAGACTTAATTAAAGGATGATTTCTTCCTTTAACAAGACCATTCTTTTGAAGATGCTTCACTTTTTTTTTCTTGCCTTTTCATACCTTATCACACCAAACAAAAATTCCCCAAAGAGTATATAATCATTTTTATTTGGTTTTTATTTACCTAAGAAATTTATCTTCCTGATTGGATTTCAGTTGCTTCTAAATCTGCTATACATTTTTACATAATAGTATGTAAAAAGACTGAAATGTCTATATTATTATATATATGGAAATATAATTATTAATTAGAATACTCTTGATTAAATCAAGTCCTGAATGTTTCTCTTGAAATATTTCCTTTATCTTTATCCTCTCCAACTTCTTAATTTTCTCATCTCTTCCCTCAGTTTCCTTCCTCCTGCCTTCTACTTTGTCTTTTATTTTTTACCTTTACTGTTTTCCTTCAATTTCCCTGGTTATACAGCACATCATGGTGCTTTGTCTAAAAATCATAAAATATGGAGGGGGAAGAGAGAGAGGAAGAATGGGAGAATGAACATTATATTTTCTATTTTGGTGTTCTCATTTCTTCTCCCCACAATTTTGTGTTGATCCCATCTTTAACATCAAATGCATTAAAAGTATTTAAACTTTCAGAAACTCAAATCCTAAGTGCTTTTTTTTATTTTATAATTCTTTATCCACTATGTGTAAAGGAAATGGCTGTTTAAGTAATGGTTAAATAAATAGAAGTTGATAGTTCTTTTACTGTAGGGTGCATCTTCAAAGAAAGATAGTACATGATGATAACAAGAACATTCTAGAATCAGGGAAGGTGATCTAGAGGATTAACTCACTTCATCTGGAGCTCTTCAGTATGAAACCTGTGAAGCCAGCTTTCCAGATGGCTGATCAGTGACAAATTATGCTTAAGATAATGGCCTAAAGAATCATTCTGCGGAAACCATGGGAGACTATCACAGTTAAATTGGGAAAATGCTGGACTGTTTACCTCTTTTCTCATAGCCTTATAAAACTCTGGAATACCAACTAAATTTTCCATTAAAATAAAGAAAACATTTTTCTTAATATTTGATATATCTTTACTTGAATGATGCTAATCATGTACTCAGATCTTCTCTCTTTCCTATACTTCTGTGGGCAGAGCCAAAACCTTAGTCTTGTTAAAAAAAAAAAAAAAACCCACTGCAGTAATAACCTGAGTAATTCTTTATGCATTTTTTAAAGACATCATAGAATGAATTATATTTTGGAGATTCTTACCTCTAATATTTTTCCTAAGACTATGATTTTATATTGCCATCAGTATTAACTAACTAATTACTAGGATTTTATCTCAAATAAAGGTAAATGGATTCAGAGAGATCTTTGTACATAGGTTTTGTGACAGTTTTATTCTACGTGTCTTTGATTCCATTCCAGTTATTAATTTTACACCCAATAATTAGACATATATTCCTCCAAATAAATTACTGTTCTGTACAGAGATTATTGAAAATACACCTGAAATTCTTTTATTAGGTATTAGTACTGCAAGCTAATAGTCATGTCCCATCCAGCATGACTTATCAAGACAATCCTTCAGTTGTCACAAAGGGTTGTTTAGATATTATGCCTTATAGTTAGCTCATGATTTATACAAAATTAATGTTCAAAAAATGCTTAACTGTTCCTTAAGACAACTAATTCCTTCTACTGATAAACCATTCTTTATATAGATTGTGTTTATTTAAGGATATATTGGTAGGCAATTGGAATTATCATAAAAGAGAATTTAGGTAATGAACAGAAGCAAATATAAAAAAAAGAAGAGATGCCTATTATTTGATCTAATGTAATTGCTTTCTGCAGTTTAGAAATACTACTTTGTTACAAATTTTGGTTTTATACAGTATGTTAGAGTCATTTTCATTATATTTAAATTTCATAGTTCACACGTTTGTGCACTTGTAATTAATTTAACAAGATATAGGGCAAACCAGAAATACAGATACATGGACACTCATAAATGCAGACATAATAAGGAAGGCAGATACCAACCTTGATTATAAACATATTCTTCTAGGGATTGCACTAACTGTTCCTCAATTTTAATGAGCTTTCCAAGGGAACACGTAGCAACATAAGCCCATGGTATATTTTCTGGATTACTTGGGCAAACACTTATAATTCAGTGACACTGCTTAATGCTGATCTCCTGGTTCAGGTTCTATTTTCCTTAACTGGATGTTTTTCAGCAACACTCCAATAACCTAATACATGATTTGGCACTGATTAAAGAAAACCATAATTATCTATGCTATCAACTAGTTTTACAATGTTCTGCTTTTCACATTAAATAATGATTATAATTTATAACTAGATATTTTGATCAGGCAATATGTGTTATATTTATGTAGATGACATAATATAACACACACATATATAATTCTGTACTAGCTGTTGCACTCAACTGTAGCAGAAAAATGAATTTAGTATGTTGATAAGCATAAAATGTTTTACATGTGTATGATTATTATTTGCATCATATTTTTGAAAAAAATTGGGAAATACAACTTAATGACATCTCTCAAAAAGTGTTTGCACCCATCTTCTGAGTTTAAAAGATTTGTTCTTAAAAAAAAAAAATAAATAAATAAATAAATAAAAGATTTGTTCTGTATCATGTATTTTATAGTCTAGTCTAAAACCATGGGGACAAAAACACAACAAAAAATTCTATTTCCTCTTAATATCAGTGGTACAAAATCAAACTTATAACAGGAAAATTATTTTCATACAAATTGTGACAGTTTTATATAATTGGAAAGCAGCAAGAACTGTAACTGCAGGGGGCTGAATCAATAGACTTAGAATCAAATTATGAAATGTATTATGTGAAGTGTTATGGAATAAGATAAAATACCTCTTCACCAGTAAAAATATGTCTATGGGAACATCAAAACAAAAGTAAATATACTAGAATTAAGAATAATACCATTCATTTCATAGAGTTGAAACATCCAATTTGTATAGAGAAGATATGTTATTGCAGCATGATTCTTTTGATATCATGTCAGTGTCATTCAGTGAAACATTCAAACAGCTTATTATGTATGTATATATGTATTTGAATCTGTCTTCTTTCAAAAAGGAAGTAAAAACAATTAACATACAATACACCAAAACCTAAATTTGTTTAATCAACAATTCCCTTACCAGAACCTTTGCTTGGTTTTGCAGACAGTTACATTATAAGAAAAACACATTATGTTTGCAGCATTTTGCCTGCAGTACTAATGCAATTATACAAACCTTGGTTCAGTAAGGCAAAGTTTCAGAACTGGAAATTTTTTTCCTTGGAATTTATTTTAAAAGTCAAATTATTTTTTATAAATCCTTCTCTCATTAGACAAACATACAACAATGCATTTCCTAGGTAGAAAGGAATGGTGAACTGTGCATGTTTGTGAGCATGCATGTGTGTGTATGTTTAATTTTAATATTTGTGTAGCATGTAAATTCACTCATGGTTGGGGCTTTTTTTTTCTCATCATAATTATCGTATTCATACCACTTAGAAAAGTGCCTAACGTATAGATGGTACTCAATACATATTTTTTTAATGAATTAATGGGTTTGAATAAATTGCTCCATTGGATTTTAATCTCATGTCAAATGAGAAATATGACTATCATGAGATTCCATTTTTGTTGTTGACACTTCCTTTTTTCTTTTGTCATACTGTGATATTTTCTTTTTATCTAGGAATTTATACATTTCACTGGAATGTGTCTAAGGGTATGCCTTGTTAATTTTAATTTTGTACATCACACAATGGACCCTTTCCAACTTTCTTTTTTTTTTATTTTCATTTTAATTCCAGTTAACCTACAGTGTTATATTAGTTTCAAGTGTACAATACAGAGATTCATCAATTCCATACATCACCTGGTGCTCATCAGGATAAGTGTACTCCTTACCCACATCACCTATTTAACGCATCCCCACCCCTGCCTGTCTGGTAACCTTCAGTTTGTTCTCTATAACTAATAGTCTGTTTCTTGATTTCTCTCTCTCTTTTTTCCCTTTGCTCATTTTTTTTCTTAAATTCCACATGAGTGAAATCATACATATGATATTTGTCTTTCTCTGACTTATTTCACTTAGCATTATACTCTCTAGCTCCACCCAGTTGTTGCAAGTGGCAAGATTTCATTCTTTCTGTAGATCTGGAGAATATTTCATTGTGTATATATACCACATCTTCTTCTTCTATTCATCAATCGATGGATACTTGGGCTGCTTCCATATCTTAACTATTGTAAATAATGCTGCTAAAAACATAGAGGTTCAGATATCCCTTTGAATTAGTACTTTTGTAGTCTTAGGGTAAATATCCAGTAGTGTGATTGCTGGATCATAGGGTAGTTCTATTTTTAACTTTTTGAGGAAACTCCATACTGTTTTCCACAGTGGATATACCAGTTTGCATTCCCACCAACAGTGCAATAGCGTTCCCCTTTCTCCACATCTTTGCTAACACCTGTCATTTCTGGTGTTGTTCAGTTTAGCCATTCTGACAGGTGTGAGGTGATACCTCATTGTTTTGATTTGGGCATTTCCCTGATGGTAAGTGATGATGAGCATCTTTTCATGTGTCTGTTGGTCATGTCTTCCTTGGAGAAATGTCTGTTTATGTCTTCTGCTAATTTTTTTCATTGGGTTATTTGTTTTTTGGGTGTTGAGTTTTATAGGTTCTTTATATATTTTGGATACTAACCCTTTATTGGATATATCATTTACAAATATCTTCTCCCATTCCATAGGTTGCTTTTTAGTTTGGTTGATTGTTTCCTTTGCTGTGCAGAAGCTTTTTATTTTGATGTAGTCCCAAAAGTTTATTTTCGCTTTTGTTTCCCTTGTCTCAGGAAACATATCTAGAAAAAGTTGCTAAGGCCAATGTCAAAGAGGTTACTGCTTATGTTCTCCTCTAGGATTTTTATGGCTTCAGGTCTCATATTTAAGTCTTTAATCCATTTTGAATTTATTTTTGTTCATACTTAATTAAGTGGTCCAATTTCTTTCTTTTGCATGTTGCTGTCCAGTTTTCCCAAAACCATTTGTTGTAGAGACTGTCTTTTTCCCATTGTATATTTTTTCCTGATTTGTTGAAGACTAATTGACCATATAGTTGTGGGTTCATTTCTGGGTTTTCTATTCCACTCTATTGATCTTTGTGTCTGTTTTTGTGTCATTACCATACTATTTTTTAATTTAAATTCATTTAGCCAACGTATAGTACATCATTAGTTTCAGATGTAGTGTTCAATAATTTATCAGTTGCATATAACACCCAGTGCTCATCACATCATGTGCCCTCCTTAATGCCCATCACCCAGTTACCCCATCCCCCCACTCACCTCCCCTGCAGCAACCCTCAGTTTGTTTTCCAGAGTTAAGAGTCTCTCATGATTTGTCTCCCTTTCTGATTTCTTCCCAGTTTTCCCTCCCTTCCCTTATGATACTCTACACTGTTTCTTATATTCCACATATGAGTGAAAGCATATGATAATTGTCTTTTTCCAATTGACTTATTTCATTTTACCCTCCAATTCCATCCACATTGATGTAAATGGTATGTATTCATCCTTTCTGATAGCTGAGTAATATTCCATTGTGTGTGTGTATATATATATATATATATATATATATATATATATATATATATATATATACATATATATACCACATCTTCTTTACCCATTTGTCTGCCAAAGGACATCTCAGCTCCTTCCACAGTTTGGAACATTGGGGTACAGGTAACCCTTCATTTCACTACATCCATATCTTTCAGGTAAATACCCAGTAGTGCAATTGCTGGGTCATAGGGTAGCTCTATTTTTAACTTCTTGAGGAACCTCCATACTGTTTTCCATAGTAGCTGTATCAGCTTGCATTCCCACAAACAATATAAGAGTGCTCCCCTTTCTCCACATCCTCATCAACATTTGTTGTTTCCTGACTTGTTAATTTTAGCTCTTCTGACTGGTGTGAGGTAGTATCTCATTGTGGTTTTGATTTATATTTCCCTGATATCAAGTGATGTTGAACATTTTTAATGTATCTGTTGGCCATTTGTATGTCTTCTTTGGATAAATGTCTGTTCTGGTCTTCTGTCCATTTCTTGACTGGATTATTTGTTTTTTGGATGTTGAGTTTGAAAAGTTCTTTATAGATCTTATATATTAGCTTTTTATATGATATATCATTTCCAAATACCTTCTCCCATTCCATAGGTTGCCTTTTAGTTTTGCTGTTTCCTTTGCTGCGCAAAAGCTTTTTATCTTGATGAAGTCCCAATAGTTCATTTTTGCTTTTGTTTCCCTTGCCTTTGGAGACATGTCTAGCAAGAAGTTGCTGCAGCAGAGGTCAAAGAGGTTGCTGCCTGTGTTCTCCTCTAGGATTTTGATGGATTCCTGTCTCACATTTAGGTCTTTCATCTATTTTGAGTTTATCTTTGTGTATGGTGTAAGAAAATGCTCCAGTTGCATTCTTCTACATGTGGCTGTCCACTTTTCCCAACACCATTTGTTAAAGAGACTGTTCTTTTTCCGCTGGATATTCTTACCTGCTTTGTCAAAGATTAGTTGACCATAGAGTTGAGGGTCCATTTCTGGGTTCTCTGTTCTGTTCCATTGATCTATGTGTCTGTTTTTGTGCCAGTACCATACTGTCTTGATGATTACAGCTTTGTAATAGAGCTTGAAGGCCGGAATTGTGATGCCACCAGCTTTGGTTTTCTTTTTCAACATTCTCTGGCTATTGAGGGTCTTTTCTGGTTCTGTACTAATTTTAGGATTATTTGTTCCAGCTCTGTGAAAAATGTAGATAGTATTTTGATAGGGATTGCATTGAACTATAGGTTGCTCTAGGTAGCATAGACATTTTAACAATATTTATTCCTCCAATCCATGAACACGGAATGTTTTTCCATCTCTGTGTCTTCCTCAATTTCTTCCATAAGTGTTCTGTAGTTTTTAGAGTACAGATACTTTACCTCTTTAGTTAGGTTTGTTCCTAGGTACTTTATGGTTTTGGTGCAGTTATAAATAGGATTGACCTCTTAATTTCTCTTTCTTCTGTCTCATTGTTAGTGTATAGAAATGCAACTGATTTCTGTGCCTTGATTTTGTATCCTGCTACATTGCTGAATTGCTGTATAAGTTCTAGCAATTTTGGGTGGAGTCTTTAAGGTTTTCCACGTAAAGTATCATATCATCTGCAAAGAGTGAGAGTTTTACTTGTTCTTTGCCAATTTGAATGTCTTTTATTTTGTTGTTGTTGTTGTCTGATTGCTGAGGCTAGGACTTCAAGTACTATGTTGAACAACAGTGGTGACAGTGGGCATCTCTGTCGTGTTCCTGACCTTAGGGGAAAAACTCTCAGTGTTTCCCCACTGAGAATGATATTCACTGTGGGCTTTTCATACACGGCTTTTATGATATTGAGGTATGTTTCCTCTATCCCTACACTGTGGAGAGTTTTAATCAAGAAAGAATGCTATCGTTTGTCAAATGCTTTTTCTGCATCAATTGAAAGAATCATATGGTTCTTTTCTTTTATTAATATGATCTATCACATTGATTGATTTGTGAATGTTAAACCACCCTGGCAGCCCAGGAATAAATACCTCTTGGTCTTGGTGAATAATCCTTTTAATGTACTGTTGGATCCTATTGGCTAGTATCTTGGTGAATATTTTGTCATCCATGTTCATCAGGGATATTGGTTTGTAATTCTCTTTTTTGATAGGGTCTTTGTCTGGTTTTGGGATAAAGATAATGTTGGCCTCATAGAATGAGTTTGGAACCTTTCCTTCCATTTCTATTTTTTTGAAACAGCTTCAGTAGAATAGGTATTATTTCTTCTTTAAATGTTTGGTAGAAATCCCCTGTGAAGCCATCTGGACCTGGACTCTTGTTTTCTTGGGAGGTTTTTTTTCCCCTTGCTGGTTATGGGTCTGTTCAGGTTTTCTATTTCTTCTTGTTTCAGTTTTGGTAGTTTATAAGTTTCCAGGAATGCATCCATTTCTTCCAGATTGCCTAATTTGTTGGCATGCATCCATTTCTTCCAGATTGCCTAATTTGTTGGCATATAGTTGCTCACAATATGTTCTTAAAATTGTTTGTATTTCTTTGGTCTTGATCTCTCCTCTTTCATTCATGATTTTATTAATTTGGGTCCTTTGTCTTTTTGATAAGTCTGGCAAGGGTTTTATCAATCTTATAATTCTTTCAAAGAACTAACTTCTAGTTTCATTGATCTGTTCTACTGTACTTTTGGTTTCTATTTTGTTGATTTCTGCTCTCATTTTTATTATTGCTTGTCTCCTGCTTGGTTTAGGCTTTATTCTTTTTCCAGCTCGTTTAGGTGTAAGGTTAGCTTGTTGTATTTGAGAATTGTATTTGAGAATTTTCTAATTTTTTGAGAGAGGTTTGTATTGCAATGTACTCCCCTCTTAGGACCACCTTTGCTGTATCCAAAAGGTTTTGGACAGTTGTGTTTTCATTTTCATTTGTTTCTATGAATTTTAAACATTCTTCTTCAATTTCCTGATTGACCCATTCATTCTTTAGTAGGATGCTCTTTAACCTCCAAGTATTTGAGTTCCTTACAAATTTCCTCTTGTGATTGAGTTCACGTTTCAAAGCACTGTGGTCTGAAATATGCAAGGAATAATCCCATTCTTTCGGTATCATTCGAGACCTAATTTGTACCCAGGATGTGATCTATTCTGAAGAGAGTTTCATGTGCACTCGAGAAGAATGTGTATTCTATTGCTTTAGGATGGAATGCTCTGTATATATCTGTGAAGACCATCTGGTCCAATGTGTCATTCAAAGCCCTTGTTTCCTTGTTGATTTTATGCTTAGATGATTTGTCCATTGCTGTGAGTGGGGTGTTGAAGTTCCATACTACTAATGTATTATTATCAATGTATTTCTTTGCTTTGGTTATTAATTGGTTGATATAAGTGATATAATTGCAGCTCCCAAATTAGGAGCATAAATTAGGAGCATAAATATTTTGTTAGATCTTCTTGTTGGGTAGACCCTTTAAGTATGATATAGTGTCCCTCTTCATCTCTTACTACCGTCTTTGATTTAAAATCTAATTTGTCTGATATGAGGATTACTACCCCAGCTTTCTTTTGAGGTCCATTAGCATGGTAAATGGTTCTCCATCCCCTCACTTTCAGTCTGGAAGTATCTTTAGGTCTAGAATGAGTCTCTTGTAGACAGCATATGGATGAGTCTTGCTTTTTTATCCAATCTAATGCCCTGTGTCTTTTGATTGGAATATTTAACCCACTGACATTCAGAGTAATTACTGAAAGATAGGAATTTAGTGCCATTGTATTACATGTAATGTCCCTGTGTCTATAGATTGTCTCTGTTTCTTTCTGGTCCATGTTACTCTGTAACACAGAGTTACAGATCTCCCTTAATATTTCTTGCAGGGCTGGCTTGATGGTCACATATTCTTTCAGCTTCTGTCTGTCCTAGAAGCCCTTTATCTCTCCTTCCATTCTGAATAACAGTCTTACTGGATAAAGTATTCTTGGTTGTATGTTCTTCTCATTTAGTACACTGAATATGTCTTGCCAGCCCTTTCTGACCTGCCAGGCTTCTGTGGATAGGTCTGATGTTATTCTGATGTTCCTCCTTCTGTACCTAAGAAATCTCTTCCCCCTACCTGCTCTCATAATATCTTCCTTGGTTCTAAGATATGCAAGTTTTACTATTATATGCTGGAGTGTTGGTCTATTTTTATTGATCTTGGGAGGGGTCCTCTCTGCCTCTTGGACACTAATGCTTGTTTCCTTACCCAGATTAGGGAAGTTCTCAGCTATGATTTACTCAAATATATCTTCTAGTCCTCTCTCTCTCTCTACCCCCTCAGGGATCCCAATAATTCTGACATTGGAACATTTCCTGTCATCCTTTATCTCTCTAAGTTTGTTCTCATGGCTTCTAGCTGTTTGTCCCAATCCTCCTCAGCCACAAGTCCATTTATTTAGTATTAGTAAAATTAGGCAGAGAACCAAAAAACTAAATGATTTCATATGGATGCTATGATTGCAGAGCTGTGTGGAGAGATTTGGTCAGAAACATTTGTATTTTATTAGAAGTCCTTTTGCTATATTAACATTTTACAATTTGCATATAAAATTATGTAATAATTTTTTTTAAATAACATCTAATGGGTCCTTTACATTATGATCAAACCCCAAAATAATGAAACAGGAGAGACATATGCTCCTCATCTGTGTTCTTTCTTAGGATGTGGCCATGCCTAATAAGGGATTTATTTTTTTTTTTAATTTCTTTGAAAATATGCATTCTGCAGAGATAATCTCAGAAAAAAAAACTGTAACTGACCCTTCACTTGTAATGAGTAGAAAAGCTCATTTCTCTGAAACAAATAATGCAATATATGTTAAGAAAAAAAAGAAGAAGAAGAAGATAGCAGGAGGGGAAGAATGAAGGGGGGGAATCGGAGGGGGAGACAAACCATGAGAGACTATGGACTCTGAAAAACAAACTGAGGGTTCTAGAGGGTGGGGATGGAAGGATGGGTTAGCCTGGTGATGGGTATTAAAGAGGGCAAGTTCTGCATGGAGTACTGGGTGTTATGCACAAACAATGAATCATGGAACACTACATCAAAAACTAATGATGTGGGGCACCTGGGTGGCTCAGTCGTTAAGCATCTGCCTTTGGCTCAGGTCATGATCCCAGGGTCCTGGGATCGAGTCCCGCATTGGGCTCCCTGCTTGGCAGGGAGCCTGCTTTTCCCTCTCCCACTCCCCCTGCTTGTGTTCCTGCTCTCGCTATCTCTCTCTCTGTCAAATAAATAAATAAAATCTTAAAAAAAAAACTAATGATATAATGTATGATGATTAACATAACAATAAAAAATTTAAAAAAAAAGAATCAGAATGCATTCATCTCCTTCCACTTTTACAAACTGTAATTGAACAAAAGTAACTATCAACACCTATCCCAGGGAAGTTGGCTAAGTTTACAATAAAGAGGTGAGATTTTGCCTGTGAGAAATATTACAGATTATAGTTATCTAAAACTGGAATGGAATTTTTCAAATAAGAGACATGACAAAGAGAATTGTTTGGAGAAGGGGAAAAGGAGAAATTAAATGAGGAGTGAGGCAGGGAACATAAGAAGGAAATTTAAGGACAGAAATGTTGTATCAGAAGTGTCCATAGACAACCTCTCCCAGTGAAGGTGTAACTCTTGAAGTTCTTCTCTCTGTAAGGAGTAAAGAAAAAACCAGTGATACTAGTAGATTAACTTCTGTGCCTCCTATATCTAATTCTTACCTTAAAAGGAAAATAAACTTAACTTTTCAAAATTAATTTCTTCAATAAAGTGTTCTTCTAAGCAAAATAATTAGATAAATGAAAATTTTTAATGGAAACATAAAAGTAAATTCTTTCTAATCATGAAAACAATCACAGCATCAGAAACAAGATTTTGGTTAATTTATCTAAATGTAGGGGTGCCTGGGTGGTTCAGTTGGTTAAGCGACTGCCTTCGGCTCAGGTCATGATCCCGGAGTCCCGGGATCGAGTCCCACGTCAGGCTCCCTGCTCAGCAGGGAGTCTGCTTCTCCCTCTGATCCTCCTCCCTCTCATGCTCTCTGTCTCTCATTCTCTCTCTCGCAAATAAATAAAATCTTAAAAAAAAAAATTTATCTAAATGTAAATACAAAACCTTAATGTAGCAAAAGCCATCATAAACAAAAGATTAAAAACAAAGGGAAACAGAAAAATACATATATAGTAAGCATGAAGTAGTATCAAAATCTTTAATATATAAGGTATTGGTACAAATTTAAAAGAGCAATATTACCGAGAATAAGTGAATGAGAATAGTACATGAACAATTTACTCTCAAAAGAAATCAAACAAAGATAATGCAACATGTAGATGTTGTTGAGTCATTGCTCATAATAGCAATTAACATTACATTTTTTTAAGTAAGAGAGTGATTGAATAAATGGTGCTAATATGGAGATATTAAAATTTGATACAGAAATATATTTAATAATATAGAAAATTGTCATATTACATAATAGTGACAAAAAATGTTTTGCCAAACATGATTAAAATTATATTCTATTACATACATACACACATATAAATATAAACATATAAAAGACTGAATTGTAAAGCTGGTTATCCCCAGATGATGATTTCTTCTGCTTGTGGATATTTTGGTTTTTTTCCACAAACATGATATACCTGCTTAAAAATAAATCAAGTTACAAGTGTCAATATAGCAACCTTGTCTATATTATACTAAACATTAAAAAATATTATACCAAGCATCTATCCTGATATTTTTATTACGAAGAAATTTATTAGAAAAAATAATCTGTACACCTCATATTTGGTATTATGTGTCAAGCGTTCACTTGGTCGGTACTTTTTTTTTTTTTTTCCAATTTGGTCTCTGGTTTGTAAAGACTATGAAGTTTTTATATACTCTCTTGTATACAATACACCCCTTTTCTCTGTTATTTTAACATAGTAATTTCTCAACAAATCAACAGTTTCTGAGTCATTTCTGCTGCTGAAAATTGCAGCTGAGTTTGAATGTATTTTGAGAAATAAATGTCTCATTTATTAATCAAGAAGAAAATATTGCAAATTATTGCTTGGCTAGTTAATGCATTTCTGAAACACTTGCAAGTATTATTTCTTCTGTTCCTTTATAATGTTAGGAAATATCTATTTTTTATAAAAATGCATTATACAAATTACCATTCATTCCTGAAATCCACTCAGTCAACAAGAGGAAAAAAAACATTAAACAAATCATTTCTTTCACTGTGGGGGAAAGAGCTATTCCTTAGTTCCATTAACTATGGTTAAATCAAAAATGGCAAAATAAATTTCTCAGTTTGCAAGATGGAGAACTATGGAGTTGAAAAACTAAAATCTGGCTGGCAGTATATTCTCTTTCCTGTCACATTTGTAACCAACAGAACTATAGTTACTCACTGTGAGTCTAAACTTCATAGCATTTTTCTTATTTGCTGTAGATGGCACATGCTTTTTACAGTTTGTTTCATTCCATACACTATAAATTTAAAGCTAAAATTCCAACCTCAGAGATTGAACTGTGTAATGTCCTAGCTTTAATTTAGGATATTTTGAGAATGTTTAATTTTCTTTCCAAGTATAAGACTGACATTAGTATAAATCCCATTCCTTCTTTTTTATGCACAAAAGTAAAACGCAGAAAAGCTCCATACTATTCTCTCAGGTTTTTTTTTTTCTTCTATTTTCAAAAGAAAATATGAGCAGAAGAAATGTGAAACTGTTCTGTCTCAGAAATAACCAGTATTTATATCTATGAGAAAGGAGCAAGAATTATTATTTCCTTTTCCAAATAAAGTTTGTGTGTGTGTGTGTGTGTGGTAAGGTATTTAACCTCTCCCAAAGAGAAGTCTAGCTTTGTCCTCAGCTTTAGGCTTAATGTCCTACAAGACGAGAGTATCTTCCTTTTCCTTTAAGTCTTGGGCCACACTGGGTAGCCTAAAAATGTGACTTACAATGGGGCTTTGGTTGATGAGGTATCTGATCCATCTTTAGAGGAGGTAGAAACAAAAGGTCAGTCACTTGGGCAGTCAACCATATCTACATGACTGAGCCGTCAGTGAACTCTGGACATCAAGGCTTGGGTAAGCTTGTCTGGTTGTGAATACTCCATGCATATTGTCACACTGTATTGTTAGGAGTGTTAACACTGTCTGTGACTCCATTGGAAGAGGACGACTGGAAGCAGAACTTTGCTGGACTCCGTTCCATACATCTCTTGCTTTGGCTGATTTTAATCTGTATCCTCTCACTGTAATAAACTGAAACTAATAGCTTTCAATGAGTTCTGTGGGTTCCTAGCAAATTATCAAAACTTTGGATGGTCTTGGGAACCCCAAACTTGCAATTGATATCAGAAGTGAGGGTGATCTACTCTGCAATGGATATCATAAGTGAGGCTATTCCTGTGGACTGCTCGCTAACTTTACAGTCTGATAAGGTCAAGCCTGTGTACCTATCATCCAATGAAATAATTGTGTATTTTTTTTTTAACCCACAAAAAAACCTAGTTTATCCAAACTGGAAATTTTTACCTCTGCAGGTTTTATTCTTCCCATATTGTCACAGTTGAAATTATATGATATGATAAATTATCCCAAATATGTATATTACTATTGAGGAATGAATATTAGCAAATTTTCTAGAGATATTTCATAATGCTTACACAAAGAAATAAATATGTAGATAATTAATACCCATTTTCTCAAGGTGACATGGAACATTCTCCAGGATAGATCATATGTTAGGCCACTAAACAAGCCTTAACAAATTTAAGAAGATTAAAATCATATCAAATATTTTTTTCTGACCATAACAGTGTAAAACTAGAAATCGATAACAGGAAGAAAACTGGAAAATACATAAATATGTAGTGATTAAATAACACAGTCCTGAACAACCAATGGGTCAAAGAAGAATCAAAAAATAAAAATAAAAAAAATGTTGAAACAAACAAAAATGGAAACACAACATACCAAAACTTACAGGAAAAGCAGTTCCAAGAGGGAAATTTATAGTAATAAATGCCTACATTAAGAAAAAAGAAAGATCTTAAATAAACAACCTTACTTGACACCTCAAGGAATCACAAAATAAAAATAAAGTCCAAAGTTAGCAGACTAAGGAAAAAATAAAGATCAGAACAGAAATGATGGAAAAACCAAAGACATGGCAAGAAAAGAAAATTGCAGGCCAATATCCCTGATGAACATAGATACAAAAATCTTCAATAAAAATAGTAGAAAACTGAGTTCTGTGGCACATTATAGGGATCATGCACGCTGATCAAGTGGCATTTATCCTAGGATCCAAGGATGGTTCAACATATGCATATCAGTAAATATGATACACCACATTAACAAAGTGAAGGAAAAAAATCATCATCTTCTCAATAGTTGTAGAAAAAGTACTTGACAAAATTCAATATCCTTTCATGACAAAAACTTTCAACAAACTAGATATAGAATAAATCTACCTCAACATAATAAAGGTCATATATACAAGTCCACTGCTATCATACTTGGGAGTGAAAAGCTAAGGTTTTTCATCTAAGAGCAGGAACAATACAAGGGTGTGCAACTCTTACCACTTCTATTCAACATAGTACTGGAAATACTAGCTAGAGAAAACAGGAAAGAAAAAGAAATAAAAGTCATCCAAATTGGAAAGGAAGGAGTTAAGTTGTCTTTGTGAATAACATGATCCTATATATAGAAAATCTGAAAATCCAAAAGGCTCCACCTAAAAACTGTTAAAACTAAAAAACAAATTTAATGAAGTTGTAGGATATAAAGTCAACATATGATAATAAGTTGTGTTTCTATATACTAACAGTGAACTATCCAAAAAAGAGAAAATAATCCCATTTATAATAACATCAAAAAAAATAACATACTTAAGAATAAATTTAACCAAGAAGTTGAAAGATCCATGCACTGAAAACTGTAAGACACTGATGCAAGCAAATGAAGAAGACATAAACAAATAAAAAGGTATTCCAAGTTAATGGATTTGTAGAATTAATATTATTAAAATGTTCATATCACCAAAGTGATCTACAGATTCAATGCAATTGCTGTCAAAATTTCAACGGCATTTTTCACAGAAATAGAAGAAAATCCTAAAATTTGTATGGAAACCAAAAGACCCATAAAAGCTAAAGCAATCTTGAGCAAGAAGAAAGCTGGAGGCATCACATTTCCTGATTTCAGATTATATTAAGAAGCTACAGTAATCAAAACAGTATGGTATTGGCATGAAAACAGACACACAGACCAAGGACCAGAAGAGAGAGCAAAGAAATAAACCCATGCATGTACAGTGAACTGATCTTTGACAAAGGTGTCAATATATCCAACAGGGAATAAATAATAATAAATGGTATTGAGAAAAGTGGATATCCACATGCAGATCATGAAATTGGACACTTATCTTACACCATGGGCAAAAATCAACTCAAATGAATTAAACACAGTTGTTTATTTTTAACCTCAAATATCCTTGTTTTATTTTAAATGAAATGATATAGTTAAAAAGACACAGAACTTGGAGTAAAAATAGTTACATAGTATTGAGCCAGTCTTTTGGATTTTTTCATCTCTGTTTTCTCACTTGTAGAGAAAGGAGTGAGGGGAAGTGGAAGGAAGGCAGGGGGAGAGGAAGAGATCATAAATTATAATACTACTACAAAGACTGCTAGTTCCCTACCCAAATCTAATACCTCTCTTTTTTTATTTCATAACTGTATCTGAGATAATGTGCCCAACTGAATAAAACTACATTTCTTTTCCCAGCGTACCTTATGGCTTTTTGTCACCAATTTCTGCTTAACATTTCTGCATAGAGAGTTATGAGAGAAATTATTATGTGGAATTCCTGGGAATTATCCTACAGGGATAAGAATCAACTTGGATACTGATATTATGCCCCACCCCTTTTCTGCCTTCTACTGCCTAGAAAGTGGATGGTTATCAGCATGGAGTTCAATAGTCATCTGAATAATGAAGTGACATCCAGGATGAAAGCCACACACTTCAGGCAGAACACAAAGATAAAAGAGATTTGGTCCTGATAATTTTATGGAGTTACTATACAGATCTATTCATGGATATTTTTTATGTGAAGAAGCAATTATTTTTAATACCAATATTTTATTTATTACTTCATCTATTTATTTGCTTTTATATACAACCCCTTCTGGTATATATATAAATACCCAACTGACAATCCAATATGTTATTAAAGTATATGAACAGTAAGCACAGTTATAACATATAATTATTTTTGTTATTACTAAATTAATAAATTTTGTCTTTCAGAATTTCAAAAACACCAGCACAGAATCTAACATTAGTAATGGAAATTTTTGACACTACATTATTTACCCATACACATGAATGAAAAGAGTTCATTTATTAAAATGTAAACTTAACTGATGCATGAATTCATTTACTTTTTCTACATAATAAAATTAAGGGCTTATTTGTTAAGATACTTTAATTGAGTTCATGATGACCCCATGTATTCCTTAGGCATCAAAGTCTCAGAAGGCATGAGAAGTTGCAAAACTGTTGGCCTGCCTTTATTGTATTTCCACTTGAGTGTACTTCTGCTTAACAGCAATTCAAATATGTTCTCTCACCAACATCTTGATATTTCCAACCTTATTATTCTTGTGCTTTTGAACCTTGACTATTCAATGGACCTGGGAATCAAATTCATTTCCTTCTCACTGAGCAGGTCAGGGTTTGTACCAGTCCAGAGCATATTAAAGTATAGAAGATCAGATAGTTCTTAATGGAAACTGAAGTCTGATTCAAAAACAAACTGCAAAGATTCTGTTTGAAAGCTCCATCCCCAATTCCATTTACTCTCTGGGGAACAAGAGTTCTCCTTTGGTGAAAAATCAAAAATTAGTTTGTCTAAAGTCATCCAGTGATTATCATACATTTAGGATACAATAGCCCTAATCACATAATGGATGTGAGAAAAGTCAAAATTTGGTTTAAACAAACACTGTCCAAGTTTTAAAGTTAAATATAAATCAGATTCTATTTTTCCCAACACTTATTTTTTTTTTTTTTATTTATTTGAGAGAGAGAAAGAGATAGAGAGCATGAGAGGAGGGAGGTTCAGAGAGAGAAGCAGACTCCCTGCCGAGCAGGGAGCCCGATGCGGGACTCGATCCTGGGACTCCAGGATCATGACCTGAGCCGAAGGCAGTCGCTTAACCAACTGAGCCACCCAGGCACCCTTTCCCAACACTTATTAAGAGTTTTGATCTGTTCTTCTGGAAGATATTGTCTAAAGATCTCTATACTGTCTTTCTTAAATAATTTCTTTTCATGCAAAGTCAAACTGTAGCATGCACATTTACAATCGTCCTTAAACCTGAGGTGTGCCCAATCATTTCTTTTTCTTTTTTTTTTAAATTTTATTATGTTATGTTAGTCACCATACATCATTAGTTTTTGATGTGGTGATCCACAATCCATTGTTTTCATATAACACCCAGAGCTCCATGCAGTACGTGCCCTCCTTAATACCCATCACTGGGCTAACCTATCCCGCCTCCCCCCTCCCCTCTAAAACCCTGTCTGTTTCTCAGAGTCCATAGTCTCTCATGGTTTATCTCTCCCTCCAATTCCATCCCCCTCATTTTTCCTTTCCTTCTCCTAATGTCCTCTATGCTATTCCTTATGTTCCACAAATAAGTGAAACCATATGATAATTGACTTTCTCTGCTTGACTTATTTCACTTAGCATAATCTCCTCCAGTCCCATCCATGCTGATGTAAAAGTTGGGTATTCATCCTTTCTGATGGCTGAGTAATATTCCATTGTATATATGGACCACATCTTTATCCATTCATAAGTTGAAGGGCATCTCGGCTCTTTCCACAGTTTGGCTATTGCGGACATTGCTGCTATGAACATTGGGGTGCATATGGCCCTTCTTTTCACTACATCTGTGTCTTTGGGGTAAATACCCAGTAGTGCAATTGCTGGGTCATAGGGTAG
>NC_138375.1:81672688-81769604 GCF_054177405.1 Leptonychotes weddellii | reverse complement strand
TGCAGTTCATATGAGTTTCTACTCACATTTTATATTTACGCATGGATATATTCAATTTTTTCACAATAATAATGTATTTAACTTGAGGCAGTCATGAAAGAAGCTTTTTATTTGATTTTTAAATTAAGAAATAATAAATACATAAATCTGAATGAACATAATACGCAAGAAATAAATTTTGTATGAGGATTCAGAGTATTTGAAAACAGAAGGGCTCTCTTTCATAGTACATATAAAATATATCCTTATTCATTTTAAACTACCACTTCACAAAATTTTTAAAGGAGTACAGTTCACTTACATGTATTGTGAACGACTATTTGGAAGGAATAAAAATGTTGCTGTTCAACATTTCAATCACAAAAATTTGCCTTATGTTTTATTAAAAGAATATGATTGATATCGTTCTGAAACATAATTGTCCTTATTTTTGAGAAATTGCTCCTTTAAGGAAAATAACTTTGACCAGGAATTCTAGATTAACTTCAACTTTTTGGCTCCAAAAATGATAGGGACAGATTTAAGTTAATCTCTCTATGGTCAATGTCTACATTGATCAGAAATACACAAGGACTAGAGAAAAATTATCAAATCCTTACTACATAATCTCAGAAGTCTTCATGTTTGGGAACATTCAAATTATAAAAGGGAAAATTATATGTGACAAAAAGGAAAATTGAAGAACCTAGGCACATGTGGATTTCATATATTTATTATCTTCCTTCAAATGGGAGTTTCTGTGATCCTCCTTCAAATAAAGGAGCAACTCATATCATAGAAAAAAAGAAGAAAACACTCACTCAGGCATATGAGATTAAGGAAAAAAATAGTAATGAAAATGCAGGAAATGGAGGCACACCATACATAGCCCTGCTGCGATCCAATCCAAAAATGCAGTGTCCTTCCTTAAGAATCGACCCAAACCATACAAGAGTCTAACACTTCAAGGAATCGGTCCTGGTAAATCTTAGTAACTTGAAGAAGGCAACATAATGCAGAAGTTTTCTTAGGCTGGGTGTACTAGATTGCAAAATGTGAGAATGTGTGCTACTCCTAACGTAAGGAAGGATGTGTGGATCAGCTATGCCTTTGCCTGATGGAGAAGTGTATCCTCCAACAGAACTCTTTTTCACTCTAGTCTATTAGTTCTCTCTCTTTTTTTAAAAAAAAAATACATTTTTCTTATTTTATTTGCATAATCCTATTATCAATTATTTATTTATTTTGTTTATTTTATTTTATTTTATTTTATTTATTTATTTGACAGAGACAGAGACAGCGAGAGCAGGAACACAAGCAGGGGGAGTGGGAGAGGGAGAAGCAGGCTTCCTGCTGAGCAGGGAGCCCGATGTGGGGCTTGATCCCAGGAACCTGGGATCGTGACCTGAGCTGAAGGCAGACGCTTAACCAACTGAGCCACCCAGGCGCCCCTGTCAATTATTTATGAAAATAGTTCATTACCTAGTTAAAAGGAGAAAAGGTGATTTTTCACTTGTGCAAAAAAATAAATAAAATAAAGACTAAATACCTGTGAAACAAACTTATTTCATATTTTCAGATCCTAAAACAGGATCTAATCTTCATTCCCATTTCAGTGACTATGATTGTATGAAAACTATTACATACTTCTAAAAGTTCAGTTGCATTAGATAATGCTTTAAATTAATCACACTTAGTGGACAAAATTATGTGGAGAAGTCCCAGGAAATGTGGGCTTTTATTTGTGCTGTGACTTACTTCTTAGAATTTCTTTTTGTGATGGTTTGAATCCAAGATAAAATTGAGGAAGCTTATTCACGTCCTTTAAAATCAAGAATTCTGAGTAAATCCCTATGTATAAAGTTGTCTTTCCAACTTTGTTCCCATGTCATTCAATCTGAAGAGATATTGGCTGTAATGAGATTATTCTCAGAAGGGCTTTAGGACAATTATTACATCTCCATTTTTTTAAAAAGACAAGGTTCATTTGATTCTCCATTAGAAGGGTACCAGCCCTTCACAAAATGATTCTTTGTATCATTGATGCTAAGTGAGGCAGTCTCCTGCACTCTCCACATACCTATCCAGTGAAAAATAGAATTCTGTTACAGGCACTTTGCAAGGGAGACTGATCATTATATAGACAAAGGCTGAAACATTGACTCACCATATTATATAACTTTCATCAGACATTTTTGTTGTTGTTGTTTTCAGTCTTCTTCCTTTCTGAAAGGGGAGTGTCTACTTCTGGAGTCTCTAGACCTGACCCAATTAGCTTTCCTATTATTTGAAAACAGGGGCGCCTGAGTGGCTCAGTAGGTTAAGCATCTGCCTTCGGCTCAGGTCATGATCCCAGGGTCTTGGGATCAAGCCCCATGTTGGGTTCCCTGCTCAGCGAGAGCCTGCTTTTCCCTCTCCCTCTGCCTGCCACTCTGCCTACTTGTGCTGTCTCTCTCTCTGTCAAATAAATAAATAAAATCTTAAAAAAAAAACCAAATTGACTTTCCAAATCCTCTTTTTGCAAATATTCAGATTCAGTAGTAGAGCATTCATGAAACAACATTTTCAGTGTATTTAAATTCTGTATCTCTCTTTTCTGCTAGATTTTTAATTTTTTAAGAATAGATACATGATATATGTACACATGATATATACATATACACATGCACACACACACACATATATATATCCCAAGATGCTAGCATAAGTCTTGCTACATGGTGGGTAATCATTGTGTCCAATTGAATTGATTTATACTTCAGATGTCCAGGTGTAGATGTAGATCAGCTGGTTTAAAACATTTAAATGATAATGCTGCACTTGAATTCATAGAGCTTTAGTCATGCCAACATTGAGTTGGTCCAATTCTTTTCTTCTTATTTTTTATAAGTGTTTAGTCATTTCTGATACTCCTCTGTAAACTTAGCATATCGCTTTGAATCACAGAACGTTTTGGCTCAACGTCCTCTGATACGTTTTTGCTGTTAGGGAACCTCGGTAATCCTATAGCAACTTGACCTGTATTATATTCTGCCTTCCAGAGAAATTCCTACTCCTCTTTCTGATTAAATTTCCTCTGTTTAAACTGTCCCTACTTCTTTTCTTTTACTGCACCCCAGATTGGGTATAGGACACAACTAGAGGTAATGATAAGAGCTCATTTATTCTCAAAATTTTACTAAATATTTTATAATATATGTAGGCTCCTGGGCCACTTCAGTTTAATTCATTTAACAATTTTAATAAATATCTATCTATTTCTTGCCAATGTAATGTCCTAAGTGCTGGGAAATAAGAGTTCCATTTTCTACTGTTTAAAAAAGCTTCTACCGTAATGGACTTTATTGCAAATATCCAACTATATAGTTCTTAATAAGAAACTCCTTTTTTTTTCCTTTCTGTAATGTTTTCTGTGGTTATTCTGTAATTATTTAAAAGTTTCATTATTATGTCAAGATAATTTCCTTCTATACTCAATTTATTTAGAGTTTTTTCATTAAAGGATGTTGAATTTTAAAAAATGCTTTTCCTACATCTATTGAGATGATCATATGATTTTTTATCTTTCATCCTATTAATGTGGTATATCATGTTTATTGATTTGTGTATGTTGAACCATCCTTTCATCCCAAGGATAAACCCCACGTATGGTATATGGTCCTTTTAATGTGCTATATTTTGTTGAGGATTTTTGCATCTACATTCATCAGGGATATTGGTCTGTAATTTTCATTTCTTATAGTGTACCTCAACATAAAAAATGCCATATACAACAGTCCCATAGCTAACATCATACTCTATAGTGAAAAACTGAAAACTTTTTCCTCTAAGAGAAGGAACAAGAGAGGGTGCCTACTGTCACCTCATCTATTCAACATAGTACTGCAAATCCTAGCTAGAGAAATCAGGCAAGGAAAAAAAAAGGCATCCAAATCAGAAAGGAAGAAGTTAAGTTGTCTCTGTGGGTGACATGATCTTACATAGAAAAAACCCAAAAGACTCCACCAAAAATACTGGTGATACTAAAAAAATGAATTCAATAAAGTTTTAGGATACAAAATCAACATACAAAAAGCAGTTGTATATGGAGAACAAACTGATGGTTACCAGAAGGGAGATGGGTGGGGGGATGGCTTAAATAGGAGATGAGGATTAAGGATGGCCCTTGTTGTGATGAGCACCAGGTGATGTATGGAAGTGTTGAATCACCATATTGTATACCTGAAACTAACATTACACAGTATGTTAACTAACTGGGATTTAAATAAAAAACTTGAAATAAAAGCAGCTGTATTTCTATACACTAACAATGAACTATCAAAAAATTAAAGAAAACTATCCCAGTTACAAAAGCATCAAAAAGAATAAAATACATAGGAACAAATTAAACCAAGTACATGAAGGATATGTGTTCTGAAAACTATGAAACAATGATGAAAGAAATTGAAGAAGACACAGGTAAGTGGAAAGATCACCTGTGATCATGGATTAGAAGAATTAATATTGTTAAAATGTCCATATTACCCAAAGTGACCTACAGATTGGTGGCTACCAAAGGCTGTGGTGTTGGGGAAAGGGAAGATTCAATTTAAAAAAAGAAGGTAGAATGGTAATTGCCAGTATTGAAAAGAGAGAGTCATGGTGAGTTACTGTTTAAGAAGTACAGAGTTTTAGTTTTGCAAGATGAAGAGTTCTAGAGATAGATGGTGGTGATGGATGCACAATATGAATGTATTTAATACCAGTGAACTGTGCACTTAAGGTAAAATAAAGTAAATAAATAAAATGGTTAAGATAGTAAATTTTATGTTATGAGCTATTTTAACCACAGTAAGAAAAATTGGAAAAAATAAGAACACTCCAAATTTCATTTAATTAATTAACAATTAGGCTTGTTACTTATATTCCTAGACTAGGTATTACATATTCTACCATTGTATAAGAGTAATAACAGTACTTATTTAGTATGTACCATGCCAAGGTATTGAACACTTTATAAATAATATCCTGTTGGGGTACCTGGGTGGCTCATTGGGTTAAGCGTCTGACTTCAGCTTAGGTCATAATGTCAGGGTCCTGGAATCGAGCCCCATGTGGGGTTCCCCACTCAGTGGGGAGTCTGTTTCTCCCTCTCCTTCTCCTCTGCCCCTCCCTCCACTTGTGTGCATGCACGCACTCTGGCTCTCTCTCTCAAATTAAGAAATAAAATCTTAAAAATAAATAAAATCCTGTTTTTAGTTCTCAATAAGAATACTAAGTCTTACAGAGCTAAGTGACTTAGGAAAATTTATATAGTTCGTAACCCAGTTAGGAGCAAGAATCTAAATTCAGGTCTTTCAGACCCAAACACACTATACTGATACGCTAAACAACCGTCTTACAAACTTAAAGAACACACTTATATCATGGTAGGTTTTCTTCTTGCCCAGTAAAACAGCCATTTTAACTACTTTTAAAAGTGACTTTTACTTATCTCTTGAACTTTCCACTTCCTTACTGGCTAATTATTTAAAGAAGCAGTAAATCAGTGGGGGAAAAAAAAGACGTGTATAAGGAGGGAGGGAACCTAAAGTTACAACTATGGGGTGTGTGTGTGTGTGTGTGTGTGTGTGTGTAATTGAAGGCTCCAACTGGCTTCTCACATATATATTTTAAAACTCTGGCTATCCTTGGGAGAGTAAAACCCAATGACCTCTATTCAAAACCCTCTCAAAAATGTCTTCCCTGATATTTGGCATAAGACTATACTAGAAAGTTTTAGTTTCTCTTTCAAATAGATAAAATTTATATGTATCTTATAAGAAAAATTTAGTAATTCATCATTTGCTGTCAAATGCTTGGGGAAATCTGGATGAAAAGTGATAAGTAAATGAAAACTTCAATAATAGAAAAATGAGGAAGTGTTGTGTATTATTGGATAGCTCACTCATTCAAACACTTTTTGAAATAATGTAATTTTTATTATTAAGAGTTTGGATTAATTTAAGTAGTCTTAGTCACTGTGTAAGTTTATATTGAGCATATTATATTATAGTAATATGTATTTAATAGAGATTGTATTTTATTTAGGATTATATTTTATTTAGGACTGTATTTTATTTAAGATTGTATTTTTGTGTACATATATACACATATACATATATGTGTAACATATGTATATAACATGTGTATGGTTTTATAATAGTGTCAAGTTCCACATGTCCATAAGTTAAAATTCTATTACAAAATTTCTTCCTCACCTAAACAGTGTTTTTTAAATACAAGAAACAATGTCAATGTTATCTAAAAATGCTTTAAATTTTTTCAAATAATTATAAATGTTTTGACCAAAGTAAAAATAAAAAGCAATAGGTAGTGGACTAAACCATCACTGTCACTGCATTAGGGCAAAACTGTTCACTGCAAAGAAATATTAGATAGCAGACTCAGAACACCTAGAAGATTAAGAGGATTGATTTTCTTGAACACCATATCCCTTGAAATTATATTAAGAAGAAAGGGAAAAAAAACTCTGACATTTTAAAAATGTCAATAATGGTTTAATATAGTGAAAGAATGCAGAGGGAATAGACAGCCTTTGCAAACATCAACTTGTCATTTCCTTAATCTATCAAACAATGCACATTCTGTAGAATAAATACTCGGTGGGTACATACAGGTTAAACATGTACATATCCACACAGTCACGGAACTCTTACCATCTCTGTCAATACACTCAACATGAAGTGGCAATAAAATCATATATAACAGTCACCAAAAGAAAAAGAAAGTGAAATGCCAAAAGCAATAGGTCAGGAGAAAAGCACAGTTTGGAGTGAGATAGGGTAAGGGAATTTTGAGTGTCAATAACTCTGACAAAATACATCTAAAATCTACAAGCTGCTCAAAGGAGACATTTGAAATCATAGCCATGGAACAGAGATCGTTTCCCTAGCAATTCAAATACCAGGGCATATTCTCAAAGCTTAATTTCTCCTCTTTTCCTTGGCATAAATGTCTTTCCTATCTATGTGTTCATGCAGAAGGATTCATGATTGATTTTCATTACAAATGTCAACAGAAGCCTTAAATATTAACTTCAGACTTCAATCATGACTAAATCATAACCAGAGCCAAATGGAATAGCCCTTAAGGTTCAAGCCAGCATAGATTATTTAGAAGAGATAAGCAGGGGAAAGAGAGACATGGTGTTACCCCATTGTATGTCACTAAAGTACACAGACATCTAAGATGAGTGATCAAAGGAAATCTAATAGAGAGTATTAAACTTAATAGGGAAGAATCAATAAGAAATGGTGATGTGGTAGGAATTGTAATTGACAATTTTAAACCTAGAGAAGAAAGTAGATGATGTTTTGTTCCGTCAGTTTATCAGAGTGGTCTTGTGTCAGAGTCAGATGTTGGTTAGTTATTTAAATTACTCAGATAGTCAGAAAGCAGAAAGCCAGTTATTAATATGGCATGATATTTAAGGTCCTCCTAGTATTTACAATATTTAAAGAAATAGAGAAATAATCTAGAACATTCAATCTTCTTGATTATAATCTTACCAATGAGGAAAAGTTGATTGATGATCAAAGACTACAAGGAGACAAATATTAGGGGAAAGAAGTAGCAGTCTAAGCCACTAAAAAGTAAGTCCAAATACAATTTATTATTTAAGGCAAAAAAAATCAAGCAATTTAAAGATGGAAACTGCAGGGACGCCTGGGTGGCTCAGTTGGTTTAAGCATCTGCCTTCAGCTGAGGTCATGATCTCAGGGTCCTGGGATAGAGCCCCACGTCAGGCTCCCTACTCACTGGGGAGTCTGTTTCTCCCTCTTCCTCTGCTTCCTCCCCCTGCTTGTGCTCTGTCTCTGTCTCTCTCTCAAAAAAGTAAATAAAATCTTTTATTTTTTTCTTTTTTTAAAAAGATTTTACTTATTTATTTGAGAGAGAGAGTCAGTGAGAGAGAGAGTGCACGAGAGGGGTTAGGGTCCAAGGGAGTAGCAGACTCTCCGCATAGCCATGAGCCTGACACAGGACATGATCCTGAGACTCCAGGATCATGACCTGAGCTGAAGGCAGACTCTTAACCGACTAAGCCCCATAAATAAAATCTTAGAAAAAAATAAAGAAAGATGGGAATTTCAGTGACAAAGCTGTATAAGAGAAGAACATTATGAATTTATAATCAACTCTACTGATTACATGATTGTCATTTTGCAGATACCAGAGCCAAGATTTCAAACATGATCTTTTCCCTAGCTAGACTTCGTATAAGCTTATTACAAGCGTCTCCCTTGCTTACCACCCTCCATACCCAAAGAAAGAAGAAAGGAGGGGCGCCTGGGTGGCTCAGTCGTTAAGCGTCTGCCTTCGGCTCAGGTCGTGATCCCAAGGTCCTGGGATCAAGCCCCGCATCAGGCTCCCCGCTCAGCGGGAAGCTTGCTTCTCCCTCTCCCACTCCTCCTGCTTGTGTTCCCTCTCTCGCTGTGTCTCTCTCTGTCAAATAAATAAATAAAATCTTTAAAAAAAAAAAAAAGAAGAAGAAAGGAAACCAATCTTGTGGACTGTCCACAGGGTAACATGAGCAGTCAGAACTCAGCTACTGCTTCAGTTTCTTAACCGTCGTGACTACTACATAATTCTTCATGTATGCAAGTCAGTTTTGCCCACTGATAAGCATCTTGGGAAGATGAGCATCTGCAGTTTAACACCGTTATTTTTTAAAAATAATTTATTAAGGCAAAAATTCACATAACATAAACCATTTTAAAGTGAACAATTCAGTAGCTGTTAGTATGTTCACAATGTTATATAACCAACATCTCTATCTAGTTCCTAAACATCTAGCTCACTCCAAAGTAAGCACCTTATGAATTAAGCAGTTTCTCCCTATTTCACCTCTCCCAGGCCTTGGAAACCAGCAGTCTACATTCTGTCTCTATGGAATTCTCTATTTCACATATTTTGTATAAATGAAATCATACAATGTGTGACCTTTTGTGTTTGTTTTTTTTCACTTGCCATAATGTTTGGAGACTCATCATGTTGTTTCATGTATCAGTACTTTATTTCTTTTTATAGTGAATAATATTCCATCATATGTATATACTACACTTTGGTTATTCATTCATCATTTATCATGTTGAGGAAACTCCCTTCTATTCCGAATTTTCTGAGAATTTTTATCACAAGAGGATGTTGAATTTTATTAAATTTTTTTTAGCAGATGTTATTCAATTGTAATTGAATATGCATTGAAAAATAAATAAATAAATAAACTTACCTGTAAACAATGATAAGATTTCTAAAAAAAATTGAACAAAACTTTGCAAAAAGTTTTACCACACTCATGAAGACACTCCTGTGAATCATGTTGCATGGTCTAACTGATATGATTCAGAAACAGTACTATGGCAATTGTGTTAAAAATATAATTAAAATATCTAACGTATTAGTGAAAAAAAAAGTGGTGCGGATAAACTTTTAGTGTAATTTGTATATGCCCCAAATGTAAACAAGATGTATAGAAGTTTTTTCAATGATTTACATGAGACAGAAAACATATTGTTAAAATACAGGCAATGGTCTTTTGAGGGAAGCTGAATGGATATGGAATAGTAAACCTAGAGAAGACAGTAATCCTGATGACTTTTACTGCATGTATTGTGAGTAATGTTTAAAACACAATGGAGTAAAAAGAAAAGAGCATTAAAAAGTTATGTCTTTCAGACCAAAGAAGATTGGCATGGAGAAAGTTTTTATTTCAGTGAGGAATGGAACAATTCCACTCTTATAAACATTTTTCATTAGGGAGAAGACTATTTCCAGATATGTGGCAAGATATACTATTCTTAAACAGTGTGTACCAGAAAACAAACATATAATAATATTAAAATCAGAATTGAATTCACTAAACCTACAAATCAGATTTCTATTTTAAAAGTTAATGAGAAACTATATAGAAGAATTATATAGCTATATTGGGGAAAACCAATTAGTTTAATGTGCTAGATGGGTTGTTGGATTTGAAATAAGGAAATAAGTTAAATGCCAAAAGCAAATGCTAAAACTGACTTTAAGGAATTCTAAGTTTAATCTTATGATTCTAAACTTACTAGTAACCTGACTTTGTAGGCAATTCTCCTATGCAAAGAAGTAAATTCCAGAGGTCATTTTTGGTTTCTACTTCTAAACTGATGCATCGCTTTTTGCTTTCCAATGATTTAAGGTGGAGAGGGAAAAGATTATACTCATTCATCTTCCTAATGATATCTGCCTTCCAGACCATACTCTGCATCTCTAAGATGAATTTTTCAAATAGCAAATAATTCAATAGAGAAATGCCCTTTCTAAGGGAATATTTTCGTGGCAAGATAATTTTTGAGATATTCATTTATGATTCCTCTCTGTATTTTTGTTTTTTTTTTTCTTGTAGACTCTGTTCTGCTTGCCTTGTGAGAGATTTGTGGTGGGTCTTCCAGGCTTTTGTTTCTAAACAAAATTTACTGAGACCAATTGAGGAGAACGGATTTTTGAGATAAGGAAAAATCCAGTGAGAATGGGGGAAAAAGAGAATAAGTATTGATGAACATTATAAATATAAAAAATATATAAAATAATTATATATAATATGTGAAAGTATGTAATTTTGTTTGTTTTTCTTTTTTGAAAGTATGTAATTTTTTAAAAATTCACCCCTTTTCACAGCCATAAGTCAGGCTTTGGAAGATAAGGAAAAGTGGAGAGTTTGGGTCATTCCCAAAGACAGAGAATGCACTGAGTGGTGTGTGTAGATAGAAAAACAATGATGGGGCACCTGGGTGGCTCAGTCGTTAGGCGTCTGCTTTCGGCTCAGGTCATGATCCCAGGATCCTGGGATTGAGACCTGCATCGGGCTCCCTGCTCGGCGGGAAGCCTGCTTCTCCCTCTCCCACTCCACCTGCTTGTGTTCCCTCTCTCGCTGTCTCTCTCTCTCAAATAAATAAATAAATAATCTTTTAAAAAAAAATAAGAAAAAAAAAACGAATTATATCTCATCTCTTCAGAGGGTCACCATGCTGCTCCAGCATCATGGAGCCTTATACAAGATGAATCACCATATGAAAACTGAAGGGCTGTCTCTGATTGGCTGGACTGAGGGATTATTGCAAGTGTGCATGTGTGTGTTTGTGTGCATGTGTGTATGTTTAAAGGTAAATTTATTCATCTTCGTCACCAGTCACTTATCTACTTGCTCCCTCACTGACTAAGGATGCATTAACATTTTCTTAATTTTTGGTTGTACACATGGAAGTGCCTAGTAGGCATTCCCAAAAAGACAATCAGGAAAATTTCAGAGCAGGAAATAAGGAACTTGCAGGGAACGTGTGTAGAGGCACTGTTAGCATCTAAAACCAGGCATGCGTGTAACCACCCAAAACTGTGCCGGAAACCAGAAATAAAGCCAAAAGAGTGAAAAGTGTCAGTATGACCAAATAGGCAGTTTTACAGAGCTCTGCTGGTAATGTGGAAGATGAATTAGAAATGTTATTGGGTATTGTAGGGAAAACTGCCAAGATATGATGAGCTCAAAATTAAAATTATGGTCGTAGGAATAAGATAAGCAGATGGATTGGAGCAATATTAAGGAGATACACAGGGCAAGCCCTGGATTGAAAGCTAGGTTTCTAAGAATCTGATAGACAGTTGAGGCATTCTCTGAAATGAGAAAGGCAAAGCATGTTTGAGAGGAAAAATTTGTAAGTTCCAATTTGGACACGCTTTGTTTTGAAATCTATGAGATATGCACATTTAGAAGTTCAGAATTAGGGGCGCCTGGGTGGCTCAGTCCTTAAGCGTCTGCCTTCAGCTCAGGTCATGATCCCAGGGTCCTGGGATCGAGCCCCACATCAGGCTCCCCGCTCAGCGGGAAGCCTACTTCTCCCTCTCCCACTCCCCCTGCTTGTGTTCCCTCTCTCGCTGTGTCCCTATCTGTCAAATAAATTCATTAAAAAAAAAATCTTTAAAAAAAAAAGTTCAGAATTAACAAGAAAGTTCTGAGTTGGATATGGCAAGATTTGAAACTTTTTTTTACATTTTTGAGAAGGAATGTCTTAGTAGTAGAAAGTTAAAGAAATATAACCAATTATCAGGACTCACAATTGAAGGAGTACAAATCATCATAAATGGCACTGAATCTGTTTTGAGGAATATTTAATGAATTTAGCTAGAAACTATTCCATCTGCTTCTCTCACATGAGCCATTGGCTAAAGCCCACAGAGCTTAAGGTGCAGTTGCTGGCCCTTCAAAAGTTAGTACTTTGAAAAAATAAAATGAAGTTAAGTCGGTTAAAGTTTCTGTCTCTTATACGTTAAACAAAATTTTGTGGGATGATCTAAAATCCTACTCGAGATTAAGATAGAGGAAACTTGGTGTAGCAGATAAAAGCTAGAAATGCATGGGTTCATGGCTGGGCCAAATGTCTTCCATTTAGATTTCCTTCTCTGAGTTAATTAACTTCTGAGTCTTATTTTCCTAGTCCTGTGAAAATGGGAAAGATAATTGTGACTTCCTTCCTTATAAATCTATTGTTAAGACTAAATAAGACAATCCATGTAAATCAATAGGCACATAAAAAATGCTGTATAAATTTTAGCTATAACAATCATTATATAATGATTCTATACAATTGTTTCTGTGAGAAAAATATTGAGCAAATGCTCAGAAGACAATTCTTTCAAATGTTGAAACCCTGTGTATTTTAATTTTAACATTAGCTCATTGGCTTAATATTTTTAAATAATTTAAATAAACATAACTTCATGGGACATCATTTAATTTCTCATTTCTTTCATGTCAATTATTTATTATCATTACTATATAAGCATATTATTACTTTGGGGACCTGTCCAGCCGATATTCCTACCCCCTACTTAATAAAGTTGTGGTCCTGCTGTGGTGTCAGGCGGCCACACAGTGAGAAAAATTATCAGTATGCTTAACAGAATCTGAAGAGATGTCACTGGACTCCCAACAACTCTTGAAATCATTTGGGCAAATAATGATATACTCCAAACCTACGTTAACGGGGAATACTTGGACAAAAATAAAGATAAATAATAGCTCATTTGGGCCATTTCCAATATCTGGTATTAAATGAGCAAACTGTCTAATGTTACCCTTACCTTCTATAATAATAGCTGAAGTATATTAAACTTTTATGATATATCAAGTACCATGCAAAGTGTTTTACTTGCATTATCTCTATTATTACTGAGAACAATTTTATGAATAAATCTTATCCTAATCCCCGTTTTATAGATGTGGTTATTGAGATTCAGTTTATCATACAGTTTACACACATGAGAGCTAAGATTCCAATCCAAAACACTTAAGTTTTATTAGCTAAACTGTGTTGGATGTGGGGGTCAGATCTCCAGGTGGGCTTGCCAGATAAAATATAGGAGGCTTAGTTAAGTATAAGTCCCAGTATTACAATTTTTTGTTATTTGCCTGAAGTGCAAATTTAACTAGGCTTCTTGCATTTTTATTTGGTAAATCTAGCATTCCTACTTCTGAGAGTTTTTCTTAATTTTAATAAGCAGATCCTGAATTATTTCATGAGAAAAATAAGTTCACCTCACTGAACAGTTTTTATTTAGCCCAGTGTTTGGAATAGTCGAGAAGATTTAAGAGATTGGGCAACAGAAGACAAGGCAGGTGAAGCATCTGGAAGAAAAGTGGAATTTAGGAAAAAATTGAGATGTTTAGATGGGAGGCGACGTTATGTGATACGGCAGGCAAAATAATATTTCTTCTCCAAATAGACACCAAAGCTGTTAAAAGTTCCATGAGCTCATTTTGGAATGTGATGAAATCTTGAGTTTTGCTTCAAAGTGTGTCCTGAGTGAGACCAGAAGTTACCCATGAAGATCCAGTTAGATCTACAATATATAGAATAGTTGTTATTTGCCTCAAAGCATTCTAATTCACTTTACTGAGGAAGGATGGCCAGGTAGGGAAGGAGAGATTAAAGGTCAAATTAAATTCTATATGGCTGTTTATTTTTAAGTTTGTATTAAGGATGCTTTGAATTTAACCAGTCATCTCAGTTTGAGCTATTGTAACAAATTGCCATAGACCAAATGGCTTAAACAACATTTATTTCACATGGTTCTTCTGGAAGTTAGAAGTCCAAGATCAGAGTGCCACCATGGTCAAGTTATTGGTGAGAACCCTCTCCCTGGTTATGTCCTCCCATGGCCTTTCCTTGGTGCACCACACAGAGAGAGCTGTGTCTACACCTCTTTTGATAAGGGCATTAATCCCATCATGAGGGCCCTATTCTCATGACCTCATCTAACCCTAATTACCTCCTAAAGGCCCCACCCCCAAATATCATCATATTAAGGTTTGGGGTTTCAGTATATGAATTTGGGGGGACTCAAATATTCAGTCCATAGCATTAGTTAATTTAAAAATAATCGGCTCAATGAAATTCAAGTTATGTTTTTTATTAGACCAGCCTGCACATAATACATTTGAGGATTTCTATCAGCAGTAAAGGGCTTGTCTACTAAACTACAGAATTTTATGTATTATTAACCAAGATATTAAAAGTAAGCCTCTTTGACTGAATTGTAATCAGACTTAACCTGTAAAGCTTATACATCATGGCATTTACAACCTATAAAATCTAATTTAAATGAAAACTACAGATAGGAGAGAGAAAAACAAAGAGCATATCAATAATCTTTCTTTATATAGATTTTGTGATTGACATGCTTTCAAATTATTTTATGTTAAACATATAAGAAGGTTTATGATTATTTGTAAACTTCTAGTAAAAAAGAAAAATCTAATGTATTAAAAAAAGAGTCAAGTTATATACTTTTTGTTAGGATTAACCTTTACTGCCCAAAATTTCCTGAACTGTGGTAGAGGAGAATACATAGGTGTGGTGAAATGGTCAGGAAACAACACTTGTGCAGAAGTGAATTCAGTTAAATGTGTCATTGTTAGTGTCTGGCTTCCACAGGGACTAGCAAAAACTTGCTTCTGCCAAGAGTTCAAGGGCCTTCTGACAAGGACTAAGTGACCACCATCAAAAACCTGTCTACCAATCCATTCTTAGGAAAACTTATTCTTACAAAAAAGGAAAATAAGAAAAGGAAAGGAAGGAAAACATTTGAAAAGAAAAAAAAAATGAAAGAGGGTAAAAGTATAGTTTTGAAAGAAAGGCCATTTTTTTTAAAAAATTTTATTTTATTATGTTATGTTAATCACCATACATTACATCATTAGTTTTTGATGTAGTGTTCCATGGTTCATTGTTTGCATATAACACCCAGTGCTCCATTCAATACATGACCTCTTTAATACCCATCACCAGGCTAACCCATCCCCCCACCCCCTCCCCTCTAGAACCCTCAGTTTGTTTCTCAGAGTCCATAGTCTCTCATGGTTCATCTACCCCTCCAATTTCCCCCCCTTCATTTTCCCCTTCCTACTATCTTCTTCTTTTTTTTAACAGTCAGAATGGCTAAAATTAACAAGTCAGGAAACGACAGATGTTGGCGGGGATGCGGAGAAAGGGGAACCCTCCTACACTGTTGGTGGGAATGCAAGCTGGTGCCGCCACTCTGGAAAACAGTATGGAGGTTCCTCAAAAAGTAGAAAGGCCATTTTTGAATTAGTACATGGATTATTTGAAAGAAATAAAATAGAAAAAAAGTAAAATGATTCAAAGAGTGAAGAATAAAATAAAGCTGTTATAATCCACTAAGGAGAATATGTAATGGTTTATGTCTACCTTGATTTTTACTCCCAGACCTCCTATTACAGGTAGCATCATTGACCATAAACTCTAAATGCTGCTCTTTGAAATTCATCTTTGTGTTTTCATTGAGGCCACACTCCTTCCCATGGCACTCAGACAGACTATTCCTGGGAAACATGAGCCTCGTTGTTGCCTGACTTTAGTTTAAGGACTCTACATTGGTCTTGCCAAACTTTCCATTTACTACAAGTCCATCCATGATGCTTTCATCCAACATTCTTTCCCTCTGACCTTCACTCATGGTCAAACTTCATAGTGGTATGACAGCTTTCTCAGCCTGGAGAAGGCAAAACTATGGAAACAATAAAAAGATCAGTACTTGTATTTAGGTAAATGGGGCAAGGGTATTGGGGGCAGTAAATAGGCAGAACCCAGAGAATTTTAGGGCAGTGAAACTACTCTGGTATGATACTATTCAGGGTAGATACATGTCAATATACATTTGTTCAAACCCATAGAATATACAATACCAAGAGTGAACCCAATTAAATTATGTGCTCTGGATGATAATGATGTGTCTATGTAGGTTCATCAATTATAGCAAATGCAGCAGTCTGTTGGAAGATGTTGATAATGGGGAGGCTATGCATGTGGTAGAGACAGGGGTATATAAGAAATCTCTGTACCTTCTGCTCAATTTCACTATGAACCTAAAACTGTTCTAAAAAGTAGCTAATTTTTAAAAAAAAATTATAATTTGTCGTGCTCCATTTTTATCCATTACAATTGATCTTTTCCCATTTACCATATATTTTCAGTGACAGTTGTGGTAACCCAAGACCATTATTTTGATTTCATCTAATTTGTGGAAAGAATTATATTCCAAATATCATAGTACAGTAAGGGTATATACTCACCCTCTTATTCATATGTTCCATTATAAATCACACTTCTCTAATTCTATCTGAATTACATTAGACTAGATGTATAAAACAAGTATGTCTTGACAAGTTAAGACCTAGAGATTGTGGGGGCGCCTGGGTGGCTCAGTCGTTAAGCCTCTGCCTTCGGCTCAGGTCATGATCCCAGGGTCCTGGGATCGAGCCCTGCATCGGGCTTCCTGCTCGGCGGGAAGCCTGCTTCTCCCTCTCCCACTCCCCCTGCTTGTGTTCCCTCTCTCTCTGTGTCTCTCTGTCAAATAAATAAATAAATAAAATCTTTAAAAAAAAAAAAAGACCTAGAGATTGTGGACCAAGGGTTCTTTTAAGGTGCTTGCATTTGTCAGGTTCTCCAGAGAAACAAAGATGGCTGGCTGGAAATTCCTCAGGAGTTCATGCTGCAGTTTTTAGTCCAAAGACAGTCTAGAAGCAGAATCCCATCTTGTTAAAGGGACACCTTTTCTCTTAAGGCTGTCAACTGAATGGATGAGGCCCACTCAAATTATGGAAGGTAATCTACTCTATCCAAAGACACTTATTTAAATATTAATCATATCTAAAAAGTAACTACCGAGCAACATCTAGACTGGTGTTTGGCACTATAGCCTAGCCAAGTTGACACAGAATTAACCTCAGAATACTACCAACTCCTTAGTGGATTCTAGTTAAATTCCTCAGTATCTATCCCAGTTTTCAAAAGTTATGGGAATAATTCCCCCTTGTGCCTTTGATCAAATTTTCCCCACTTCCAACCTTTCATATCTCCCTTTATGCTAGCTCTCTTTTTGGATAGTACAAATTTATTTCCATAATGAAGATCCATACATAATAATTGGGATAGCAGGTCAATTACTATCTTTTGAACATTCTCTTGGCTTCCCAAGATAATAAGACTTTATGTATAATCAGGTTAGGATACGTTGTGCTAATAAAGAATCCCAAAATGTCAGATTTGAAATAACAAATGTTTACATATTTTCTATCACAAGTCTATTGATAGATGGTCACGGCCCACACTGACTTCATTCCAGGACTCAAGCTGTCTTTAGAGCATTGTAATTCTTGAAATGGAGGGAAAAGAGAGATTATGAACCATATACTGACTCTGCCCTATAATGACATATATCACTTCTGCCCACATCTATTTGATTAGGGAAAACCTGAGTTCATCAGAATGAGGATTTACAATCTTCAATAGGAAAGAATTGTATGTTTCTGGTAAATTATATGCAATCACAGTCAAGGATCTTGTCTAGATAAAATCTTTGAGTCTGAAGACTTACAGTCTCCATTCTTTTTCTACTGGCCTCTGTTCTACTGGCCATGCTGTTCATACCCTGGCCTTTAGTTGAAAGGTCTTAAAGCAATTTGGCTTTGCCTGCTGCTGCCTTAAAGCAATGTGGAATAATAGGACTTTTGTTGTAGGCTCCTACTCTTGTTTAGTGGATAACACTCAAAGGAAAGTACTTGGCAAAAGCATGTCACTGAATTACTTCCTGTTAAAGTTGTCGCTTCAAAACCATCATAATAACCATTACAATTTAGTCTTTTTAACCCTGGAAACTACAGATTATGGAACTCTCAGTCACTTTTGATTGAAGGTCACAAGTAGAGAGCAACTCTTAGGACAGAATTAGTTCCTTCTATTTCTACCTCTATTCTTTCTTGCAAGACTCAGAAAACAGCAAGAAGTACCCAATATTCTGATTTTTTTTTCTTTCATTTCCCTCTCTTTATAACCTCAGTCATCACATGGTCTTCATCCCTAGCAGCCCAGTTTAACCAAATATTTCATCACTGCATATCAGGAGTCAATGTCAATCTGCTTCCACTCTACAGCTGTGGGATCCTGTCTCCCAACTCCATCCCAGTTTCATTCCACAGATTATGTTTTTGATACTTATAAAATGACACTTTGATGAACCAAATTTTGTGTCAATTAGAGATTGGGTTCATCCACATATAACAGAAACGTATCTAAAAAATTTTCATGAAGTCTAACCCAGCATCTTCCACACACATATAATTAGTGAGAACTAGGGGTCATATCTCTAACTATCTTTAACTACAAGATGCTAGAAAATTTGGCTCTAAGCTTGAGTCCACTGGCATTCCTAACACAATCAAAGTTTTCTGTTAATAATTAAGGAGGAAATGAATATTGGATTAGGCAACTAGTAGTCCTTGTCATGGTGATCACATTTCTTTGCCAAGAAAATAAAAATGAGTGCATATCTATACAATGATGATATGGTTTTAACATCATACAGTAGACATGGTAATAATAACAATAGTTTCCATAAATGATACTACTTCTTCCCTATCACCTCCATCATCTAATCTAATCCTTACAACAAACTTCCAAACATATCTTTATACTGATTTGATAGAAAAGGAAACTGATGATCTTTAGCTGGTAAATGACAGAGCCAGGAATATAATCCATTTGAACACCACATCTGATGGTTAGAGAAAGAAAAGCTTACCAGCAACTATGCTAAAAATAGTAGGATCTTTTGGGGGCACGTGGGTTGTGCAGTCAGTTAAGCAACCAACTCTTGGTTTCAGTTCAGGTCATGATCTCAGGGTCATGATTTCAGGATCATGAGATCAAGTCCCACATCAGGCTCCACACCTATCATGAAGTCTGCTTGTGTTTCTCCCTCTCACTCTGCCCAATGTCCCACCCCCATGCTTGCACTCTTTCTCTCTCTCTCTCAAATAAATAAATAAATCTTTAAAAAAATAAAAAATAGTAGGATATTTTTGAACAAATTATCTCTCCATAAAGCTCCTTTAATAACTAGAAATCAAAACTATAGAATATTGGCACCTCAAACACTTCTCAGAGAATACAACCATGAAATTATTTTGATTCACCATGAAACAAAAACACACTTGGGATATTTGATATTTAAGGAAAATAATTTAAGGGGTATATTAACCATCAATTTATTTGGATTCCTTGTGCTTTATTTCCACATTATGGTAGATCATCAGGAAATAATATAATGGGAGTATATTACCTTAGCTCACTATAGAAAGGCTGTCTCATTTGTAACTCAAAACCTTCACTAAATTCAATTTACTGTTACAAGAAAAGTTCAAGTGATGAACATTTGTTTCATCAAAAATAAAATTTATGATGGCAGAGCTTATTTTGTTACCCATTACCTATTTTATGAGATTTATGTGATAAATACATGAGATAGGATTCCAAAGACTGAAAATGTTTAACTCTATCTTTTTAGTCCTATTCACCAGGAAACTCTGACTTAAATTTAAATGTCCAGTTGCTGACACTAATTACATGGATATGTAATGGCACTGTTGTCCACTTTCAATGTATTGATTTTTTTAGCATGTTAATTTTCTTCTTCAGTAATATGAGGCATCTTTAATTCTTTTTGAAATTACCATATGTGACTTATACAACAAAAGTAATATAAATTGCAGATTTCCGGACAAATTTTCTTATATTCAAACAGTCTTAAGAACATAAGTTGTTTAAGAACAACTCTTTTATACAATAAATATAGAGGGAACATGCTTTTTTTAAAGAATAGTTTGTGAATTCCTTCAAAAATCTTTCTTTTGAATAAATCTAGGTCCTGTTTAGAATAAAATTGCTTTATTGCATCCTATGAATCTAAAAATACACATTCTCAAAATAAAAATTAAAACTGAGTAATAGGAAAAATTCCATTTTATATATAATTACCATTAACATTCTAATTATTAGTAATTTTAGATATTATGTATATGTAAATATATATATTTGCAAAAACAATCATATATGATCTTTTGTAGCCAGCTTTTTCTGAACCAGTAATTTAGTCAGACATCATTTCATGTAAAGCATCCACATTTGTGTCATTATTTAAATAGTTGCAAAGTATATGATAGAAGAGAATCTCAATTAAATATCAGAACAGAAATAAAGAGAATTGAAATTAATGCCCAAACCAATTAATAGTTACATGATATCTCATAATGGGAGTGCCTGTGTGGCTCAGTCAGTTAAGCATCTCATTCTTGGCTTCAACTCAGGTCATGATCTCAGGGTCATGGAATTGAGTCCCACATTGGCTCTGTGCTAGGTGTGGAGGCTGCTTAAGATTCTCTCTCTCCCTCTCCCTTTGCCCCTCCCCCACCTCGTGCATACACTTACACTCTCTCTAAAAAAAAAACAAAACTCATTATGTAATCTATATGATACTACATTTACTCAATTCTTTATTGATGATGATCTTTAGATTACTCCCAATCTTCTCTGTGATGAGCATTTTGTATATGCATTTTGTTTATTTATTTGATCACGATTTTTCAAATTCCCAGAAGTGCAAATTCTAGATTAAATACTATGAACATTTTATATAGTTTAAGTGCTAACAAAGTTTCTTTTGAAATTCTGACTCAATTTCTTATTCCAGTAACACACCTGAGAGTGTCCATCCATTTCACAATACTTTCAACCATCCTCAGTACAGTCAATCATCTAACTCTTTTCCAATATGAAAATAAAAAATGATTTCTTACTGGGTGATATTTATTTATGTTTTGGTTTATCACTAGCCAAACATCTTGTATTATCTTATTAGATTTTCTTTAGAGATTTGCAATTTATATCAATTATAAGAATTCTAGAGTTTTGATTTTTGATCTATGAGAGCAGGGACTCTATCTTGCATATTAGTTATATTCATTACAAATCAGAATTATATTGCAAAGTCACTGAAATCTATATTAAAATATCCAATTGGTGTTTTGATAAAGTGAGTAATCTTATTTTAAAATTGAATGGGAAGAAATCAGAGAGGGAGACAAACCATGAGAGATTCTGGCCTCCAGGAAACAAACTGAGGGTTACAGAAGGGAGAGTGGTGGGGGGGGAATGGGTATTAAGGGAGGGCAGGTGTGGTGATGAGTACTGGGTGTTATATGCAACTAATGAATCATTGAACGCTACATCAAAAACTAATGATGTACTATATGTTGGCTAACTGAACATAAAATAAATAAATAATAAAAAATAAAATAGTAACAGCAACAAAAATAAAAAAAACTATATGGAGCAATAAAGGCTCATAAATAGCTAAGTCGAGCTTAATAAAGAGTAATAAAAAGTACAACTTTGCCCTACCAGACATTAAGATACATTGAAAGACTACAGAAATAAAAATAGTGCTATTCTGGTACAAGAATAGACATACTGAATGAAATATCCATACACAAATGGCATCTTAATATATAATAAAGTTGGACTGATACATCAACGGGGAGACGACAGATTATCTAGTAGATTGACTTTGGAGAAGTTGCTCACTCCATGTAGTTAAACAAAATTTTAGTCCTGCTTAACACTACAAAGGTAGAACTGCATAAATCAAGACTTAAATGTGAAAGATAAAATTTTAAGATAAATAGAAGGAAATAGAGGACAATAACTTTATAATCTAAGACAGGGAAAGATTTCCTTTAAAAATCGTTTTAAAATTGAACTATAAATCTAAAAACTGATAAAATTTGATTATATAAAAACAAAAGTTTCTTTTTCAAATAAGAATATCATGGAAAAAATTACTACCCAAGTGTTAGAATGAAAAAAGATATTTGTAGTATCTAATATCAACCAAGGGACTAATACCTAGAATATACAAGGAACTCCTGAAAATCAACAAGAGAATAGCACAGTTTATGAGCAGTGAATTTACAGAATTGAAAACCTACATTCTACTAGCAGTCTCATTCCATCAGTGATTTATGATGACTCCTTTATGCCTACAACTCCTGGTAGAGTATAGATTGATGTGGCCATTCTGGAAAACTGTCTGATATTATGTATGCAGATTAAAAACACATAGACCATACGAACCAGAAACTTTAAAAGAAATACTCATATAATTTTTATGCCATTCAGTGGAATGATGGGTAGGTAAAATGGGATGAATCTATACACTATAAAGCATTATGTAGCAACTGGAGCCCATAGATTGATTAATAGACCCAGGAAAATGGAAGAAGCTTAAAAACATAGCCTTTACCATTAAAAGAAAAAAGTAAGAAAAAGGAATAAAATATGCAACCAATGCTCTTTACATAAATTTAAAATACAGGGGCACCTGGGTGGCTCAGTAGGTTAAACGTCTTCCTTCAACTCCAGTCGTGATTCCAGGGTCCTGGGATCAAACCCTGCATCGGGCTTCCTGCTGAGCAGGGAGCCTGCTTCTCCCTCTCCCTCTGCCTGCAGCTCCCCCTGCTTGTGCTCTCTCTCTCAAATAAATAAATAAAATCTTCAAAAATAAATTAAATTAAATTAATTAAATTAAATTAAATAATCAAAAAAATACATACACCCAAGCAACAATACACATTTGGAAAGGATATGTGCAAACAAAAAGGTTCACACTGAAGAAAGTGGATTAGTTATAAGGAGTGGAAGTAAAGAGAAAATTGTACTGGGGGGTGTGGGTACAAATAGGAATAAAAAAATAGAAAAGAATCTTGCAAGGATCAGTGATGATAACAAAAATTAACTGAGTGGCATGGGTAGTTCAAGCCTCTGCAGGTGTGGTCACTAAAATAAAAGAAGAAAATTAATCAATCAATTAGAATAGTGGACTTATTTATGTAGCCTTATAGTTACCTTTATTGCTGCTATTGTCTCATTTAAGATGTTGTGGTTCGGGGCGCCTGGGTGGCTCAGTTGGTTAAGCGACTGCCTTCGGCTCAGGTCATGATCCTGGAGTCCCGGGATCGAGTCCCGCATCGGGCTCCCTGCTCGGCAGGGAGCCTGCTTCTCCCTCTGGCCCTCCCCCCTCTCATGTGCTCTCTCTCATTCTCTCTCTCTCAAATAAATAAATAAAATCTTTAAGAAAAAAAAAAAGATGTTGTGGTTCTAGGAGAGTGTTTCCTAACACATATTATCCATACCAAATATGTTTGTAATGTTCGACTCATCTTTGTGGCAAAGTCAACACATATTAGGTAATCAGCATTAAGTTCATAGGGACATTGCAGTGTATCACCAAATCTGTTAACACACTCCTGAAAACAATTTAGCTCCTACTTTAATTACTTCACCAAAAAGCACGGGCTTCTTGTTTCACCTTCCTATATAGATTTGGAGATGTCGAGAATCCACAGAAATTCTTGCTGGAAATTCAGACCATCACCTGCTAATTCATTCAGTTATTTTCATGATCAATATCAATCATCACAGTAAAAATATTATCAGCAATTTTCCTGCTCATTAATGTGACTAGAAAGAAATAGCCATTAAATTATTCCATTCAAATCCAAAAATACAGCTATTAGAAATTTGCCAGATGTTTAATACATCACTGAAAAGTAATGATCATATTTAAAATTATATTTTCATAGAAAATATCATTAAGATATTCAAATTCCATTGCAAATTGGAACACCATTTAGTTTCATGGCTGATTAAAATATCTTCCACAAAGATATCCTTAGAAAATTGTCTAGGCCCTAGTTTGATAAATATACTTTTATTATAATTCTATTTTGATGTTATATTTCAGTTGTTTTATCCATTTAACATTCATATTCATAATGAATATAGTACAAAACAATCAAGAGATTTGCATTTGGTAGTCTTGCAAAGGGCAGATTTTTTAAATGTTTCTATAACCTAATTAATTATCCAAAATAGGTCATTTTAGTTTAGTTTAGGGTTAGATTATAAATATTCAGTAATTGGGGCGCCTGGGTGGCTCAGTAGTTAAGTGTCTGCCTTCGACTCAGGTCATGATCCCAGGGTCCTGGGATCGAGCCCTGCATCAGGCTCCCTCCTCGGCGCAGACCCTGCTTCTCCCTCTCCCACTCCCCCTGCTTGTGTTCCCTCTCTCGCTGTGTCTCTCCCTGTCATATAAATAAAATCTTTAAAAAAATAAAAATAGGGCGCCTGGGTGGCTCAGTTGGTTAAGCGACTGCCTTCGGCTCAGGTCATGATCCTGGAGTCCCTGGATGGAGTCCCGCATCCGGCTCCCTGCTCGGCGGGGAGCCTGCTTCTGCCTCTGACCCTCCCCCCTCTCATGTGCTCTCTCTCTCTCATTCTCTCTGTCTCAAATAAATAAATAAAAAAAAATATTTAAAAAAAAATTTAAAAAATAAATAAATAAAATAAAAAATATTCAGTAATTTATGTAAAAGTAGTATCTGTTTGCTGTTTTATTTAGATGTGTGTGTGTGTGTATATATATATATATATTTCTTTTCAAGGACATTTTATCTTATTTTACTTTTTAGTATTTTCATATCATACTAAATGTATCTGTGTATCTTTTTTTTTCTACATTGAAGTTCTGTTTTCTTAAACCTTTTTCTCTTTGCTTGTATCTTTATATTTGATTTAATCTCAATTGAAAACATCCCAGTTCTCACAAGAAATCCAGTGGGGGGAAAAGTTGCTTCTCTCCTACGTGTCTCATTCCACAGAGTCTGAGAGTTGCATATAGTTGGTGCTCAGTAAATACTTACTGCATGAGAGAATGAATAAATGAATGGACTGATTTTCTGGAAATTCAGCCTAGTATCCTGTATTAATAGTGAATCTTTCCTATTCAGTTCATATTAAGGGATAGACACCATAATTTTTACTCACTATTCTGTTTCTATATAGAAAAAGATGAGCACAAAAATTATCTTGGAATTTTTCTCAGCAACAGTCCTATTTGTGTTTTCTTCTGTTTTGAAATACTAATGGAAAAATCAAAATTCTTTCAGTATATAAAGCAAACTATTTAAATAGATTGTCTCATCATACTAAAATTTCCATCATTTAAGGTGGAAACTTTCATTTATGTATTCATATTAGCATAAATTTAAATAATATTGCCTTACATTAAATAGTATTACCACCAATTAGGAATATTACTTCAATTATCAATTTATTTAAAATAGTTTGAATGGTAATCACATATATTTTGTTTATTGAACTTCAAAAAGAGTTTTTTGAGAGTATCTACTTTCTAATGTAAAATAAGCAAAATTTGTGACTTTTATTTCTACTTTTGAAGTATTTATTGTGAAATTGTAATGTCAATTTTACCAATCCCAAAAAAGAGAGATTGATTTTATTATAATGGATAATGTAATTTGTCAATTTATTTGTCGAAAGATAACAACTTAATATATTCACCTGATAAAGACATCATTCACATGTTCCATAAATTTCATTTTAAATTGAGTGTCTTCCTGCTCTAACATTAATGCTATTAACAAAACTGGAAATTAGGAAGTGTGTTAGGAAGCAACTCAAGCTTTTTACACTGTGTAATTGGCTGTCGTTGTGTAGGGGATGTATAAAAGTCCAAGGTTACTGAAGGATAATATTTTACCATTACACTAAAGAAAACATTTCAATGGAGGAATAAATGAGGAAGGGGCTTAAGGCTATATAAAAATCTGATTTAGTATAATTGAGCAACTATTAAAAGTGTATTTTAACACAGTACCTGGTATATAAGTACAGCTCAAAAAATACTGACTTTTTAAAAAATGAATTTAATACAAGTATTTAAATAATTTCATCATTTTCCCTAATGTATACTATTTTCAATACAAGAAGGATGAGGGCATTTTGTCTCTCTAGTGGACCGATAACTTTGACACTTGGCTCTCTGTTTTTTCATTTACCTAGAGTTTCTTTTTTTGGTAAATTCTCAATGTAATTGATAACCCACTAAAACATCAGCCCATGGTTTTATTTCTTTTTATTAAAAAAAGAAGAAAAAAACTCCAGTTACATTTACCTCTACACTTCCATTGCAATACCTAGGATGTAATTATTACCCCAAAGCATTTCTTAACAGATTTATTATAATTCAACATTACCTTTATGGAAGCAAGTTCTTCATCATTTCTTACATTTAAGTGCTGTTATTTTTATTTCATCAAGGACAGTTTCTTAGTCACGCCGTTTACTCATATATAAACTCCCTTCTGACTCTACTCTTCTGCTATCCAGGCTCTATCTTCTGATCTTTATCTTGCTTCCCCCCCTCCCTTCCTCTCTTTCTACTTTCTCCAATATGTATATTGACATGAATATGTATATCCTCAGATTGAATATGAGCTTACCTTATGACCATTTCTACAGTTGCTTTAAGTCTTGCCCATAATTGTGGCAAGTCAGCAGACCCAGCCATTGTTGGGTATGACCTTTGAGGAAGGTGCATAGGTTAAGAAAGCCAAGCTTTCCATTGCAGTGATGCTGCCCTGTTCTCTGCTCCAGCTGGAAGCCATCTTCTTGCAGATGTTACTTGAAAGAATCTCCTCTTGGGGTGCCTGCGTGGCTCAGTAGGCTAAGCATCTCACTCTTGGTTTCAGCTCAGGTCATGATCTTGGCAACAGGCTCCCCACTCGATTCTCTTTTCTCCCTCTCCTTTTGCCCCTCCCCCACTTTTGCTTGCTCTTTCTCTAAAATAAATAAATAAATCTTAAAAAAAAATCTTATTTGCCTGTGTCTATTGATATCTTTTGTCAATTTCTAGCCTAGCAACAGTCAGTCAATGTATAAATTTATTTGGAATGCATGTGTGAATTTACTAAGAAAATAATTTAGATTTTTAAAGGGAACTATTTTCCACTTCCTTCCAAATGAAAGGAAAATGTTTTATTTTAACATTGAAAATTTGTGAAACTATTCTCTTTCACATTTAGAATTTAGTATTGTTTCTTAAAGCAAATTATTAGTGTATTACTTAAATTTTCAAATTCCAGAATCAGATAAACTAGCTCAAATCCCAATGCTACCACTTACAACCTATATAATCTTGGGCATCCTACTCGGAACATCAGTTTCCCCATCCATAAAATAGAATGACAATAACATTTATTTCACAAATTATAATGAAGTGTAAGTGGCAAATAATCAGTGTTCAGCCAACGTTAACTATCAAAATTATAACCATTAATATTAGTGCAACAACAGTCAATAATAAATAGTAACAGTCTCAATTGTTCAACAAATCCTTTAGCTTAATTCTAAAGTCTTCTAAGTGTGAATATGAGGTCGTTGTGTTTATATAAACATGTTTAAATAAATAATTTATTTTTTTATTTGTAAGACTGTTACTATTTGAAAAAATACTTAATGAACGTAAGTATTAAAACAGACAACCTGAACCACACACAAATCAATGAAATTAGTATGATTGCTGGCAAATTTCTAAATTTCCAGAATATCTTATGCAAACAACTCAAAGATTGAACAAATAAAACAACCACTAGAAATATTCTCAGGGATTTTATGTTAGCTATGGAAAGCATACAAAACTAATTCTTTTTCTGTTTTGTTTTCAAGACGACCATCTAAAAACTGTCAGAAATGCAATTGGAAAATAAATCAACATCACAAAATAGACCAATTCAAAATGCACAGAAATATTTATAAAGCAAATATATTTTTTCATAGATTTATTTCTTTAAGTCTTTTCAAACTCTAAGTCTCAATCTTCTATTTGGAATTAGTTTTTATAATGCAGCTATTTCAACTACATCATATCATGTGAATCCAAATTTTTTTTGGTCTTAATATAACAAAGGGAAAATCTTTTAGAAGAGAAAGTAGAAATCATAGATTATCCTGGAATACACACACAATGAAAATGTTGTAATCATGTATAACCAGCATCATCCTCCTGAACATGGCATATTGAAAGCAATAGCTCTCAAAGTACGTCACCCGTATCAGAATCACCTAAGGTGCTTTTAGGCGTTAATCCCCAGGACACACATCACAATCCCCAAATCAAATCTCTGGAACTAAAATCTGATATTCTGCATCTATCACAAGCACCCCAATTAATTTTTATTACATAAAAATTAAGAACTCCTAACCAAGTCAATTCAACAGAGTTCCAAATGCATCTGTTCTGCATCATTTTATCATCTGACACAGATTTTGATCTGATTTGCATCCAAAGATTTCAGAGAAATGAAGAGGTGCCTAGGGCACTTGTACAAAACTTCCAATTTTGGTGTATACAATTAGTCCAACTTGTCATCTGTGGGCAAAGTCACTGATTCATTATACAATGAGATGTCATTAATAGGGGACTTACTATGTCTCATATACTGTGATAAGTGCTTAACATGCTCACTTTTATTTCACAACTCTATAAACTAAGCATTATTATCCCATTTTAAAGATGAGAAAAAATGAGAACAGTGAAATTAAATACCTTGCCCAAAGTATTTCAGTTAGTAAAGGACAGACTGTGGATCTTAACCCATGCTGGTTTGATTTCAAAGTGTGTACTTTTGTTTACTACATAATAATGTCAACACACCTGCATAGCACCAAGTACTGCCAGATAGGCTCCCATGCAGATACTAATCAATATACCTGTACTAACTTTGTGGAAGCATGCTTTTAATCATGTCTTATAACATGGTCTTGTTATAAAATAATACTTTTTATTACTTAACAATTTTTAAACATGTTTACTTACACTATCTTCTTGGATCCTCAAAACAACATACATACACTATCTTCTTGGATCCTCAAAATGTCATAAGACAAAGCATATTGTCATTGTCATCTGCAAATGGAGAAATTGAGACTTAGATAGTTATCTTACTTTGTCGTAGAGACCAGAAATGGAGTGTGTGGAACAGGGATTGATGGAGAATGTGGTATTTTTAGCTTGTGGTATTTCTTTTTACCCCCACTATACTGACTTCTTAGAAGACAAAAATCTCCCTAGTATCCATCCACCTGAATGCAACTGTTTATATAGAAAGAATAGGCTAAAGAAATCTATGGTAAAAATTTGACCTACTGATAGCAAGTCAAGAGGTGACTTGCAATAATAGCAGTGATTTTCCAATGTTATAAAATATATAAACATTTCTCGGTGTTTTAAAAACAAAGCTTCTATCTTTTCCACTCTCTTTATGTTGCCAGAAAAGAGTGAAAACAGCTATTATCTAACATGACTCTGTACTATTAAGGCTGTATTTTATGAGCAAAGATTAGTTCCTATAATAGATACATAAAATTATACTCTCTTCTTCACAGTATTAAATCTTTTAATATGGTACTTCACAAAGAGAAAAGTAAAATCCTAGCCACAAATAGCTAAATCCACTCGTCCATTCAACACATTTTTATTGAGTGCCCAAAATGCATGAGGACTTGTGTTAGCTGCTGGGAATGCATAGATGATGAAGTCACTCCCTTGATTAGCATTTACTTTCTTCTACTTAGGATTCCAGTGACTCCTAACTTAACAGGCATTTTCAGAGAGGAGATACCTGAAGTGAAGTTAAGTACTTTTCAAGTTGATATCTATTCTGTTTTAAACCTTCTAAGTCTTCAGTGGACTCATGCATCACTTACTCATAACAGGGATATAAAATTGCCTGGGAATGACTACTTCTCCTACCCATTCATGCATTAAATTTATTTATTCCAATATGAAAATAAAATTGACAAGGAACTGGCCATGTTGATACGTTTAAAACTATCTTGTTGTGGTTATTTGCATTAATTTCTTTGCCTAGGTGAGTTACCTCCACTAATTAAATGCTTTCCAGTGCCCTATTAACTATGTTTAGATGTCACAGTAAACTAAGTTATTGTGAGGAAGTTGTATTATAAATGTTTGTCTTGGTGGGCTCCCAGTCTTCTATCTACTCCCTAGGTATTGTAGGCATATCTTATACACAGACACCTCTTCCATGACATACACTGAAGAATCTTCAGTCTCACTAAAGATGTACAGTATACAGAACTGTTTGTTATTGATTATATTAATAATGAGAGTCTAACCAGAAGACAGAAACTGTATAATAATTTGAACAGGAAAACTTTAATATAAAGAATTACTAACTATAACAGGAAATTAGGAAATAGAGGATTGACTAGGAAGGAGTAAAAGAACTCTAAAGAACATAAGAGTAAAAGATGTAGGGGTGCCTAGGTGGTTCCGTCAGTTAAGCGTCTGCCTTCAGCTCAGGTCATGATCCTGGATGGAGCCTGCATCAGGCTCCCTATTCAGCGGGGAGTCTGCATCTCCCTCTGCCCCTCACCGCACTCTCGTGCTCTCTCTCACTCACTCACTCTCTCTCTCTTATAAATAAATAAATAAAATATTTTTTAAAAAAGAGTAAAAGATGTAGAATAGAGCTACTACCCCTAGGGCTGAGACAGAGTACCCAAGGAAAGGAACACATATGGAAAAATTCAGTCCCTGTGCTGGACATTTGAAAGGCCTGAGTTCCAGATATCCTTGGAAAGTAAATAGCTGTAACTCTGGGAGGTGGAGACATTCACTGAGGCTACTGTAGGGGCCCAGAGCAGGCTGCCCCAAGATGGCCCGCTTTGGCATAAAGATTGTTTTCAGTTAAAAGTAATCAAAACTCAGCAGATACAGGAAAAGCTCTCTGCCTTCCCCACAACTGCCTAAATTTACAATGGAAAGGAGAGCCTGTAATAGGAAGAGAGCTATTAATAGAGACTCCCCTTTACTTAAGGAATTTATGTGCATAATAGAGCAACCTTGTTTTTCCAAGCATCTCCTTTCACCTTCTTGCTAATGAGTTCTCTCCCCTTTGTATTCTCAGGCCCCTACCCCTCTCCTTAGCTCGTATTAAGATATATGTGGCCTCATTGTTTTTGGAATTTCATGTCCATGTGGATTCCTCACCTTTTAATTTTATTTTCTCCTGTTAATCTGTCTTACGTCAACTTGATTCTAAGTCCAGCTTGAAGGACCCTAGGGCAGAGAGAGGAAGGTCTTCCTTCTCACTACGACCAAGCTGCCTGAGTGGGCGCTAGGACAGGCCATTCAAAGGAGGTACCTGTTCTACCTGACTCCGTTCAGCCAGGTGCTGCAGCAGCCTAGTCTTACAGAGGCTGACTGTATTGCAAATGCGGGGCACTGCAGAAATCACATATGCATTCTAGAATCCTGCCTATAGGAACCCAACTGGCCCCAGAAGAGAATCCCTTTGTTTTCCAGTACACTCCACTGACAAAGCTTAGTCTCATGACAGCTGCCAAGGAGGAATAGTTAGAGGGTCCAGCTCCAGGATCACAGAAAAGTCAATCCAATGCGGATTTTAAACTGCGAGGCTAAATTCATAACTGGCACATTGATACAAACAGTATCATTTTTTAAATTTCTGAGTTAACTCAATTTTAATGCATTTTGATGATGTTGTCTAAAGTAACTTAATGAGCAGCATCCATCAAGTAAGGTGAGAGAAATAAGAACATGGTAGAACAGCCTGTTTACAAAATGTATGAGACTAATAGTATTATAATGATGCCTGGTAAGAGTTAAAAAATTTACATAAAATATAGTGATATGTGTCAGTGGACTATTAATGTGAACACATTCTTTTAAGTTGATTAGGCCAGGAAAATCATGGACTACAATCACACACACACACACAAACATATACACACGCATCTGTACATTTTAACTTTAACATTAATGAATTAAAAAACTGAATTTTAGGTATGAATGCATATGTTACTAAAAATTAAATTAAACTATCATTACATGTAGAAAATTTAACCTCAGGGAATCATTTGAACTTTTTGTGGAATAGTAAATTGTAACAGCAAATAATCAATTCACATCAAGTCATTTATGTCTGCTCTATATTTAAATATAAACATTTTTTTTGACATGGATTTATATCTACTCACGTTTAAAAAAACAAATACTTTAGGGACGCCTGGGTGGCTCAGTGGGTTTAGCATCTGCCTTCATCTCAGTTCAGGATGGGGGTGGGGGAGGGGTGGTCCTGGGATCAAGGCTGCCTACAGCTGGGAGTCTGCTTCTCCCTCTCCTTTTTTCCTCCCTCCCTCCACCCCCTCCACCCTGCTCATGCTCTCTCTCTCAAATAAAGAAATAAAATCTTTTTAAAAAAATAAAATAAATAGGGCGCCTGGGTGGCTCAGTTGGTTAAGCTACTGCCTTCAGCTCAGGTCATGATCCCAGAGTCCCGGAATCGAGTCCCGCATCAGGCTTCCTGCTCAGCAGGGAGTCTGCTTCTCCCTCTGACCCTACCGCCTCTTGTGCTCTCACTCTCTCTCTCTCTCTCATAAATAAAATAAAAAATCTTAAAAAAATAAATAAATAAAATAAAATAAATAAAAAACAAGTTCTTTCATATTTGACTGATTAATAATATTTTAATTTCATGCTATTACAGTTTGTGTCAGTAAGTCCTTGAGTGAATGATTTAAAGTAACTTAAAAAGATAACATTCTCCCAAATTACTTATTATTTGAGAAAAAATAATACCCAAGAAAAATTAGATATGCAAATTTCTATATTGGGCTTTTAATCCTCATAAATAATATATTGTACATAAAATGCTATATTCATCATTCTATTTTCATTTTAAATATTTAATTGTAACTTACAGAAGTTCTGCAGAAAACTACATTTCCTCCTACCCTTAAGTTTACTCTGCTATATTTAAGGTTTGAGATAAAGTAGAGATTTTTTTAAAAAGAAAACACAAGTTAACACCTTAATAAAATTTCAGTGTCCTATTACAGTTCTAAGAAATATTTTGTGATTAAAGATTGTTATTCTCAACTCTACCTCAATGTCTAATTTTTTTAATCTCGTTTTGAGGTTAAAAATACAGCCATCTCTGAAGACAATTAGGAGTGCAATTGCTCAAATCACACTACCTGGATTTGACTCTTGTTAGTACTAATCTCTGTATGACCCTGGACCATACTTAACTCCCACCAAGTACCCTACAATCCTTATGTGGATGATAGAGATAACAACTACCTCAAAGGGTCATTACATGTATTAAGTGAGGTAATATACATGTAAGAATCTTAGCAGAGTGCTTCACATGCATTTAGTACTTAATGTATATTTATAATTACTATGATAATGATGAAAATATAAAGCCTAGTTGAATGGGAACATAGAATTTAGAAAAATATATTGCACTTATTAAAAGCAAACACCAAATCATATAAGGACCTGGGATTAAGGGGATTCATGTTGATAAATATTTCTCAATACCATTAATTATGGGAAGAAGTGATACCAGTCATAGTGCTGTTTATTTGGTTCTTTTTATTGTTTTGAATTCAATTGATTTGTCAGGATCTAGAAATGAAAATATGGACATGATGCATACTAATTTTATATCCACACAACCAGTTTTTTTTTTAAGATTTTATTTATTTATTTGTCAGAGAGAGAGAGAGAGAGAGAGGGTGAACACAAGCCAGGGGAGCAGCAGGCCTAGGGAGAAGCTGAGCAAGGAGCCCAGGAGCCCGATGCAGGACTCGTGACTTGAGCCAAAGTCAGCCGCTTAGCTACCTGAGCCACCTACGCACCTCCAAGCAACCAGTTTTAATGGATTTTTTTGATGAAAGGAAAAATAAGACAAAGCAAAATGTTCCTAAAAGGAACTAGGTAGGCCATAAGAAAATTTAATTTGTAACATGTTTACTTCTAAAACAGAAAACTTCAAAACTTCAAAAACGAATACCTTAGAAATTGAGTAAAATTTTCAATCAAAATCTTAGAAAGAACCATATGCATGAGACCTCATGTGTTTCGTGTGCTTGGAATCAATAATAATGAAAAGATACATATGAAATATAATCACTTTCAGCCAACCTGGTAAAGGAAAGCATATTTATAATCAGATAAACTATAGAGTGAAAATTTCCTCTATGATGATGTTCACCATAGGAACTCATCAGCTAGGTCCCTCCTTATGATATTTAAATTTTAACTGAATATTTTAAATCTTTTATATATAATTGTTCCAGACTCACCTATTCTGAAACTGAAATTCCCTTTATTTTGCACTCCGTTTTCAGCATCACCTAAGGAAATTAATAATAAGTAAATTCCTTGTGATAATTAAATATTCTTTTTATTCCATTGTATAATTTTTAAAGTTAACAAGTATTTATTTCTTACCCTTATGTCAACACACGGCTCCCTTATAACCTTTGTGTTATACCTATGCAAAAGGAATTGCTCTAAAAAGAAATACTTCCTTTCACACAGTTCCTATCCTCAGAATCTGAAATTAATAGTATTGTTTAAGACTAGGAAAAAATGACCAGGCCATTTACATTCATCAAGTGCACAGTCTGGTATTTAGAGATGATATTCCCTTATACAACTGTAATTATAAAAACATAAATATTTGGTAGCCATACCTACCCTCCTTATCACCACTAAAATAATATAATGATAATAAGAATATTAATAATAATAAAATGATTATAATAATATTAATAATAAAGTTGCTGTTTAGTGGCAGGATGATTTTTGAACACACTAACCTCCCTATGTTTTCTCACTCACATACTCACATACAGGTTTGGAATCCCTGCTATACAAGGTAGATTGACATCTCACAAGTGTTTATGAATTATAATAGCATAAAATATTTTGTTTATGATTACCATGTTCTATGATGATTTGCCAAGAAAATGGACATATATTTCTGTCTTTCAATTTCATTGTCAGTATGCATTTTTCTTACTCTATTGGCCTTTACCTAATTGCATCTCTTTGCAGTTTGTTCAATCAACAGAGATGCATGAATTTTCTGTGCATAAGACACTGTGAGAGGTGCTGAGAAAATAATACTGCCAACACAGAAGACATTTCCTTTCTACCTAGGCTTCAAATGAAAAAACAAATGTAAAACAATGCAAATGTTTTCAAAAATGGCATTGAAAATGATGACCATATAAGTTAAGACTATTGGGAATTTGCTATGGGCTTAGTTAATCATGACATTCAATTCAATTAAAAGACTTATGAAAAAGCTACCATATACAGGCATTTTGCTATATGTTGGATTTAAAACCAGTTTATAATCTACCTAAGGAATGAATAAAAAATAGAAATACTATATAAATAGTATAAAATGTGATTTGGTTTCTAAATAAGGTTCAAGTATCAAAAAGAAAAAAACAGGGATGCCTGGGTGGCTCAGTCGGTTAAGCGACTGCCTTTGGCTCAGGTCATGATCCTGGAGTCCCAGGATCAAGTCCCGCATCGGGATCCCTGCTTAGAGAGTCTGCTTTTCCCTCTGACCCTCCCCCCTCTCATGCTCTCTCTCTCTCACTCTCTCTTTCTCGAATAAATAATAAAAAATAAAATCTTAAAAAAAACAAAGCAAAACAAAACCATCCCCCCAACACACACACACCCACAAGATCCAAACTTCTACTCAAGCATTCCAAGTTTAGATAGTAGTAGAAGGTAAAACATGGAAATAGAAATTTGAATGTATGTTAGTGACTGGATTGTTAATGGTGGATCTCAGGGTCGTTCTGTATTTCTTTCTCTTATTATACACATCTGACTCTAAAAAGTATTAATGTTTCCTCGCTCATGCTCTGGTTTTATTATATATCTGGCCCCTACTTTTTCACTCACTCACTCACTTTTTCACTTCACTGCACTTTTTTGTAATTGTTTCAAATGTTTTCCCTAAGATACTGCAGAAGGCATCCTTTACTTTTAGCAAACTAAAGAGGCTGAGTGAAAACTGGGGGAAACTTCCTTCCCTTCAATATTCTTTTCCACTTTCAGTGAATACTCTTATTTTGTGCACCATAGGCCAACAACTGCTTATCTCACCATCCTGTAAACTCCCTGTAAAATCAGTGGTGGACCATATACTCCACCAGCTGGGCCTTGTTATCAGATTGTATTTTCTAAGAAGCAAGTAATTTTGATCAAGTAGTTTATTAACATTCTCCAGGAAACAAAACCAATTGTGTGTGTTTGTGTCTGTGTAGAGAAAAACAGAGAGAAGAAGAGAGATTTATTATAAGGAATTGGCTCATGCAATTATAAAGGCTGACAAGTCCCAAGATCTGCAGTGATAAGCTGAAGACTCAGGAGAGCCAATGGTGTAGTTCTAATAGTTCTGATAGAGTAGGCAGTTAGCTAGATATGAACAGGAAACAGGACTTTCCAACCATTGAAAAAGATAAAACTCAAGAAACTGCCAACCACCCCACCCCAGCTGCAAAGGGAGATTTTCCCACAGCAGGTGGCGGGGGCGGGGGGAACCCTGGGGCCCACACATGCACTCTTCCCTATAACCACTGCCCTAAAGTAACATATAACTGCATTATAATACATTTACTTTGCTATTTTGACCCCCTTTGAGGGGATTGGTTGCCATGACAGTGCCACTGAAGATCATACATGGTCATAAAACTCCCTCTACTGTCCTGTAGGAGGAGACTCCTGGGTGATTAGACAACCCTCAAACAAAGACCTCCCCAAGTGTGACCCTGCAACCCAAATACAGATAAAGGAAAAGACACCCCTAACCCCAGTACAGGTGCCACTTCTGGGCCTGCCCCCTCTCCTACCTTTAGAGTGTACTTTTGCTTTGACCACTATTAAACTCTTGCTTAAGATTTTGGCTCTGAATTCTTTCTTGGCAGAATCAAGAACTGAGGCCAGGGAACAGGACTCACAGCTAAGGGTTGTAGTCCAAAGGCTGGCAGGCTTGAGAACCAGAAAGAGCCTATGTTTCAGTTCATATCCAAAGTCAGGAAATAGCTGATGTCCCAGCTCAAATGCAGTAAGGCAGGAAGAATTTCCTCCTACTCCGGCCTTTTTTTTTTTTTTATAATAGTTTATTTATTTATTTGAGAGAGAGAGAGCACACAAGCAGGGGTGGTGTGGGGTGGGGTGGGGGGGAAGGAAGAGGGAGCAGACTCCCCGCTGAGCAGGGAGCCTGACTTGGGGCTCGATCCCAGGACCCTGGGATCATGACCTGAGTAGAAGGCAGACACTTAACCGACTGAGCCACCCCAGGCACCCCAGGAGGGCCAGCCTTTTTATTCTATTCAGGCCTTCAATAGATTGGATGATGGAGGGCAAATTGCTTTACTCAGTCTACCAATTTAAATGTTAAGCTCATTCACTGGGTGTTACATGTGAGTGATGAATCACTAAATTCTACTCTTAAAACTAATATTACATGGTATGTTAACTAACTCGATTTAAATAAAAACTTGAAATAAAACAAAACATACATACATACATAAATATTAAGCTCATCCAAAAACACCTTCAAAGAAACACCCAGAACAATATTTGACCAGATATCTAGGCACCTTGTGGTCAAGTTGACACATAAATTTAATCATCACAAGCAGCTCACTTATTAAAAGACATTTGCTGCTGTGAGTGACTGTCTCATTTCCAAGGAAGTGGTGGGCCTTTTTCAAACAGCTGAAATCAATGGCCATGCATTCCTAGACGACTAAAAGATGGCTTTATTTTTTTTTAAGGTGGGGGCTGGTTGGTATGGGTTTTTGTAATTGATTTTGAAATATAGTTCTTTTTTTTTTTTAAATATACTTCTTGAACCCTGGAATCACTAGGTCTCTAGAACTACAATTGTGAAAAAAAATTTGCTTGCAGTTTTAACAAAGTTAGAAATTCTTCATAAATAAAGCTTATTTATCATGTGTCTTTCTGACCACAGTTGGGCAAGGTTCTTTGCTTTTAGGGAATCATGTGATTTGTTTGCACTCATCTGGATAATCCAGGATGACATCTTCATCTCAGGGTCCCTATCCTTAATCACATCTGCAAAGTCCTTCTTACATGTAGTCACACATTCTGGGGATTAGAACATGGACATCCTTGGGGACTAACTAGTATGGGCTGTTTCTCTGCTGACCACCTCTCCTTTTCTTGGTATAATTTCATGATCACAAGAAAGGTGTTGCAATTCCAGTCACTATTTGCCTCTTCCCAGAAGAAGAAAAGATCTAGAGGAAAATGTAAGCAGTACCTGTCAGCTGATTCACCTCTTTTTTTAGGACGCTTCATTAGAAATCCATCTAGCAATTTTCACCTTCATCTAATTGAACTAATTTGATGTCTAATTGGGTGTCACATGAGACCCAGCACTCATCTATCATAATAAGAAGTCAATAAATTATGACCAAAATCTATAAATTAATAAATAGCAAAATTAATTTAGTATATGGAACTGAGTTAAATTCAAGAAAAAAAATAACTATACAAATTGCAAGAATGGAATATGTATTTGGAAGGAAAGTGGGAGAGATGGGGAGGGAATTCTTTTGTCCTAAATTTTACAGTACTATATAACTCATTAAAACATGTGCATGCACACTTTGATAAAAAGTAAAATAAAATAAAATCAGACCTACTGATGAGCACCCCTATCATCCTGGTTTTTACTCTAGACTTTGAACAAAGATGGACCTCATGCCTAGAATGTCATCATTATATAAGTCCAACAAGATTTTGTCCTCCAAACGGTTGCAGAAAAGCCTCCCTCTTTAACTGTATAGTGTTTATCTTTTTAATTATCTTATTAATTGAAATGGGGTATTTAAAATATGTATCTCCGCTGATTCTCTTACCACTTACACCATATATAAATATTTAATTTTTCAGTGTCTTAAATTAGAAGCTCTTAAAAAACCAGGAAGTATTTGTACAGCTTTTTTTACCCAGCACCTCAGCAGAGTGGTGTTTAATAGATGCTAAAGAGATTTTGTAACAGAATTTCAAACTAGCATTCTTTAGCAATTGGAATATTGCGCATTTTGATTAGCTAAGTTTTGCAATTTCCAAAGGTTTCTCTTTAAGAAGAGAACTAGTTTAAAATGTGTTCCATGTGTTGCCACATACATAAAATACTGAACTAGAAAAATGAGACAGACTTTAGGATGATTCTTTCTGTACAAGTATCCTGCGTTTTATAACGTGATTGCTGAACTTCGTTTTCTTTAAAGCACCATTGTTCATTCACCATTCATTCAACGTTCTCCCTTTCGCTCTGAAAATAAGAAACTCAATTTCTGTGGTGCTCAATGGAACTTTTGACAATTTAATGAAGAAACCTTGAGAGTGCAGAGGGTAAGCAAAGAGATGTTTTTTTCCTCATATCAAGAAGTAGCACTGAAGTGGTAAATATGCGGTTTTATTTCTGTTCTTAGTATTGTATCCTGGCCTGACTGCCCCTAGTTTTAAATTGGGAAGCATCCCAGAGAATTCTCTGAACAATAACTATTTTTTCCATTTTCTTATGATTTGCTACCCCTATTAGATGGGAGTAGGAGGCATTCACAGCTAGTTCAGACTGAAGTAGGATTGGTCCTTCCTATCATGCAGTTTTCTACAGTTCTTCATCTCCCCCTCCCCACCTCTATCCAGGGAAATATATTATAGCCTACAGACTCACAAAGGAATTTCAAGTTGTGTTCTGTTGTATTGTGAAAACATTATACAAGACACATGACCCAGGATAGACAGGGGTAGCAATACACCTTGGGCCTATGCTTTTCCTATGATTCTATTTTAAATCATCTAATATATCTAGTCCTCTGAGGGAATAAAAAGATGATCTGTATCCCTCAGTAAATTGTCCAAGCTAGGCTCAATTGCCCAAGAAAATCCTAGATGTGATCAAGGTTAACATTTCTCTCTGCTTAGAAAATTGCATTCTTAGTGTGACCATCCAGACACACAAAAAAATGATAGTAATAACAATATTATGCTAAATGACAAGAATGATTCTAGGATAACATCTGATTTAAAAAATGAAAAAAACAAAGATGACTTAAAAACATTATATCAAGTTAAATCAGTAATTCTCATCGGAGGTGATTTTGCCGTGCCCCCCCCCCCGCCCCCACCCCTCAGGGACACTTGGTAATATTTGGAGACAGTTTTTGTTGTCACAACTAGGGAGATTCTACTGACATCTAATAAGTAAAGGTCAGAGATGCTGCTAAACATACTACAAAACAGGACAGCCCCTAAACAGCAAAGAATTAAGCTAGCTTAAAATGTTAATAGTGCCAAAATGAAGAAACCCTGGGTAAATGTTGCTGTAGACTGTATTTTTGTTATCTCCCCAAAATTAATATGCTAAAGCCTAATCCCCATTGCCATGGGGATTAATCTGGATGGTGCCCCTCGGGAGATGACTAGGTCATGAGTGGGGAGCCCTCAGGAATGGGATTGTGCCTTTATTAAAAAGGCCTTAGAGAGCTTCTACCATGTGAGGTTATAGCAGAGACCACCATCTGTGAATCAGGAAGCAAATCCTCACAAGACACTGAATCTGCCAGCACTTCGATCGTGGACTTACTGACCTCCAGAACTATGAAAAATAAATTTCTGTTGTTTGTAAGCCACCCAGTTTATGGAATTCAGTTATAGCAGCCCAAACAGAAGGCAATTGCATTGCAGAAGGCAATGATAAAACTAAAAGACTAAGAAAAATATGGTACATTATTTTGGATCTTAAAATGAGATAACCATGATGTGCTATTATACTTTTAAAGCAGGCAGGAAATATATCAAATAAAATACATCTTCCCAAATCCCTGGATATTTCATTAGAAGCAGATGCTGGTCATTTCAACACTCTCAGCCCTTTCAGTAACTATTAAGTTCAGTCTCTATTGCGGTTGTGATATTTCTAAGTTTTCCTAGAAATGTTATACATTGAAGGCAGAGAGCTGGTGGAATACATTGTCCCATATATAGCAGCAGTGTATCTTCTGCCTCTAGCTGAAATTGGTCTTTTCTAACAATTGTGTTTTAAGTACCTTCCCTGCTCAAATGTCACCTTCTTGCTAAAGGCTTCCCAATTCCCCCAGGAGAGAATTAGTCATTTTCCCTCTGGTATTGCAAGAATACTTGGTGTACATCTTATTTAGAACTCTTTTCAAACAGTGTTACAAAATCTTGCTTGTTATTTTCCTGAAGTCCAAAGTCTGTGAGTTCATCCCAGATGGAAATCACATCTTATTTTTCTTAAAACTAAGCACAGTGCCAGGAACAGAGTGGATGCTTAATAAATGTTGATGGGATGAACGAGAATGAGTACATAATTTGTGTTGTAAGACTCAGGAGGTCTTAATTTGAACTTTTAGACTCAATGATACTGAATATGACTTAAAGCCTCACCCACCCAAATCTTGCCTAAATAATATATAAAAGAGATCACTAGTTATACTCTTTTCAGATTTTAGTATCAGAGACGTGAAGAGTGCAGTGTTTGAATGGGCAAGGTGTATAAAGAAAGCCACCCAGGTATATAACTGTTTATCATTTTCCACCTTACACCCCTAGGTGCTATCCAAGTGAAACAGGCTTCAAAGCAGAGAACAATTACAGATTGCACTCTTTTTTTTTTTTTAACTCCAAAGAGAGACTGAGTATTACTTTAAAAACTACTGAAATCAGTGGACTTCAAACAGAGATACAAGTGTCCTAGAGGTTCACATAAACAACAGATGGTTTTAACAAAATCAATTCTAGATCCTCAAATCCCACATGTCCTCTTTCTAAAAGTGAGGTGCCAGGCCTTTGTGTTTGCCCATGTCCATATTCACAATAGCCTTTTTTCCCACTTTACAAAAGAGAAGCATACATCTCACTCACTCAAAATCCTATTATGGTGTAAATAGGCGTACTGAGGGTAGTATTACCTAAAGGAGGGTAAAACCTGCCAGAAGGACAAACAAAATGACGATTTAAATACTAGTCTTTGTACAACCTTCTTGGATTAAAGCACCATAATCTTATGATAGAGTTTCATGCCTTTTCCTAGTTTACACATATTTTATTTAAGGGTGAAGTACAGCAATAGAAATGAGGTAGGGTTCTTCTGAGTTCAGATATTTTGTGGGGTGGAGTAAAGATAATTTCTATTTAATGTCATTGACTCTTCTTCTACAACTGACAAAGACTGTATCCTTTCTGAAAGAGAGTCCTATGGGAGCAATGCAAAGATAGATTCCATATGAAACACTGAAAGTGCCAGAATCTTATTTCTTCCAGGCAAAAAAAAAAAACACAGCAGAAGTCCATCCTTATTAACTCCCTCTCTTAGATTCACAATGATCAAGATCTGTACAAAGTAAATGTGAACTGCCTATCTCATTGCAAAGTACATTGTCACAATTATTAGTAATGTGAAAAAGCTTGGCGATTACCCTCATTTACCCTTGTTGAAATCTGTGTGTCAATTGCATATTTTGCATAATTCTGCATTAACTTTCAAAACATCTTTGTTACATATTCAGGTGAAAGAAATAGATCCTGAATAAATTGGTATTTTTGATTTCTCTTGTATTTTACTCAGATCTACAGGAAGAATATTTTTTTTTGCCAGAATATTCTTGAATACTATAAATCCATATTTAGTTATTAGTTAGGTTACTTTGTACATTCCTATCACATTTTAACACATTTGTATTATGCATCAAATCTATATTCTGGATTTTATTGTAAATAATATACTTAGCAACAATAATTAATACACTTTTTAAACCCCATTCTTCTAAAAGTCTAGTAATTCTCCTCTCTCTGCTCATAACTTTTACAAAATCAGTTTAAAATGTTCTGAAAAGAAAAGCATCTACTTATGTATAGGCATAGGACAAAATGCTCCCAAATGTAGTCAAATGTATAATGCCCTAATCATTAAAACAGCAGCTTCATATAATTTAGATTAATTCTTCCCACAGAGGTGTTGATATGCTGTTTCAAATCTTTCAACCCCTTATTCTAGTTTCCCCAAACTACCCCAACTCTAGACTGTTTATATTTTTTGTGCTACTGAATCAAAATGGCACTCTCCCTTTTCTTACATATAAATGGAGAAGAAAAAAATGTTTTGAGTCGCAGTATGGTTAAAAGTGTTATTTAGACTTGTTATAAAACTATTAAAGACATTTAAATTCTGTGTGGAATTTGACTAATTGCTGAAAGGAAAAAGTTCATTTACAGTCTTCATCCTTGAAACCTGGAAGTGTATAAGGGTCTGCTTATTAATGATTTAATATAGTCACAATAAAATTATCCTATCTGTAAATACAGTAGTTAATTAGAATCACAAAGAGAGCAGTCCCTTAAAAAGAAAAAGCAAACAAACAAAACGAAAAGAAAAAGAATAATGAATTCTGTATCGAGAAGATAAGAAGCCTGAATCTACTTTAAACAACTGCCAGCTCGCCCAGGGCAGATCACCGCACGTTAGGGAGTGGGTTGGGACCCTTTCCGGACCTGGCCGGCTCTCAGCCGCCTGGCTGCTTCCGACCTCCGCCCCTTTTCCTCTATTCCCGCGGATCCAGCCGCCATCTTGGTCTGCAGGCGAACGTGGTCCGACGCGTCTCAGTGGTGAGTCCTCCCCCTCCTTTTTCAAGCCGGGTCCTGTCAGACTGGTGTCCGGCTCTACCTGTCGCCAGGGCTTGCCCCAACAGGAAGTGCCACGCCGTTGGCCGCAGCCCTCTCGATGGGACACCCCAAAGTCGTTGGGCACGCCGAAAGGGTCAGTCGCAGGTATTCGCCTGACTCCTCTCCGTGGTGAGATGCCGCCAGAAAAGTCTGTCACCTCATATAGGTCGGGTCGTCGCCCTGACTGAAATCCCGACCATGAGTCAGACTTCCAGTCCTTTTGGCAGAACGCCCCTTTGGGAATTGGCAGGCGGTCTTTCCCACTATGGGACCCCCGCTCTTCCTTCAGACTCCCGCTTGGGCTATGTCCCTAAAAGGTAGAACATTGGGGCGCCTGGGTGGCTCAGTAGGTTAAGCGACTGCCTTCCGCTCAGGTCATGATGTCAGGGTCCTGGGATGTGGGGAGCCTGCTTCTCCCTCTCCCCGTACTTGTGCTCTCTTGCTGTCTTTCTCGATGAATAAGAAAAAAAAAAAAATCTTAGAACCGGGATCCCTTTTCTCTGCCTTCTGGCAGGGCTTCACCGCCTCTGCCTCCCCCTCTTCCTTCTGTCTCTGCACCACCTTGGGTTGCAGCCTGCACACACCGCCCACTTCAGATTTCCCCACTGGTGCCCCAGGTAAAAACTGCCAATGGGGAACAAATTGACTTTTAAGTGGACCGAGGTGGAACATAATTTGGTATTTATACTAATTGAAACTTTTATTCTGGGACGCCTGGCTGCCTTCTGCTCAGGTCATGATCACAGGGTCCTGGGATTGAGTCCCGCATCAGGAGCCTGCTTCTCCCTGTGTCTGCAGCTCCCCCTGCTTGTACTCTGGCTCGCTCTCTCGCGCGCATGCTCTCTCTCTCTAGCAAATAAATAAAAAATCTTTTAAAATAAAAGAAACTTTTATTCTACCAAGGATTACTGAAGGTCAGATAAGCTCCTGTTATATCTGTTGCAATTTGTCAGCAAAAGATGATTTAAGATGATGGTTAATTTTGTCTGTCTCGAAGTTTTCATAGGTAATTAAGATAGTATTTGGTAACCTGAAACTTTAAAGTTTTGCTTGGATGGTAAGTTGGATTGAATTCATTGGACATCTGAGTCTTTTCCAAAAGAGAGAAAATACTAAAGCGTAGATAGCTGAACAATAGGTTTACAAAGAAACTAAGGATATTTGGGTCTGTTGGAAAACATGCTTTGTGCTTAATTGATTCATAAATTTGCCATCTAATTAGTTCTGGTGTAATTGTTCACAATTACTTACTACTTCGTCTTCACTGGAGACTAAGATTTTTACAACTTAAAATTCTACGAAATGTAATTAAGACTGATGGAAATAAGGGAAGCAACTCCGTATGTGTAAGAAGGATCTAAAGAATGGGAGTTCATTTTTGTTGAAGGTAAAAGAAAGTAATTTTGTCCTAAAATGACACTGGTTGTTTGGAGAGAAATGGCTTCGGGATGAAATCTGAATGCAGAGGAAAGTTGTAGAAGGTTTGTGAAGGGAAATCTTTGGAAAGGAATTTTATGTGTGGTCAGGATGGACTCGGATTAAAAGGAATGGATTTTAAAAGTACACTGGTGTGAGATTGAAATTCTGCTTTCTTTCTGTTAAAAAGACAAGTTTTCTTGAATTGTTGGTCTGCTCTTAAGAAAGATAAGAAAATGTAAACAAAGTTGTTTTCTCTCTCTCTCTTTTTTTTTTTGTTTTCTCTTTTCTTTGCCCAGAAAAACCAGTTTCTATGTTTTGTCTTTATCAGGTCTTTAATGACCCATAATCCTATTCAGGAATGTGCTTTAAAACTTTCTAAGATTTTAACAAACTTTCCCAAGATTTAAATTGTAAATGAAGTCTCTTTGACTAAGAAGGCTTGTTTATTTGTTATAAGGTTGTCACTCAGTATTCTGATTATTTAACTGTTCTCTTGTCACAGCACAATAATTGAATTTACTTGTCAATTGCATCATAATGAACTCTCAGATCGTTAACAATGTCCATTTCTGAGTTTTTCTCATTTATAATTGTTCTTCTTCTCCTGCAAAATGAGTGTCATCTTCAAGGAGATTCATAAAAAGGACTTTTAGGACAAATACAGGTATTCAGTATCTTTAAGATCATAAGGCTGAAATGGGTAAGATTTCCAGAACTAACTAGAGCTGCATTCAAATTGAACAAGAATTTATAACATGGAACTAAATAAATTGAGGAAAATGACGGTAGTTTTTGTAACTCTTGTATGAAACATTGCTGGTTCTCTAATGTTTACTCTTCCAGATTAAAGAAACTTTCTCTTAAGATATCTATGACTTACAGATATATGATAAAGTACTCATTTGTAAACAAATTCAGCATTTAACTTTTCTCTTTACCTGAACCTTCTGAAATTCAAAATGATTTCCTCCAAGGCAATCATAGTTATTTGCATAAAAGTTCAATAAGAATCTGTTTTCCTTATAACAGGACACCATTAAAAAGACTGGTTATTTTACCAAGGCTTTGATTAGAATGTCATATTTGAGAAAGACATGCATAGACTCGTATATGACCGGACAGCTTTAAGGAATTGAGATTGACTTTATGAAAAATGGAGCCATAAAGCCCCTTGGAAATGTTGGCCTGATAGCTTGCTTACAGAGTTCCCAGCAGCCTTCCCAGATGAGTAAAGAATGTCACTTCCTGGCAGGTGCAGGAACCTCAAGATACTTTAGAGACCTTGTGAAGAGGAATTCACCCAAATCTACAAGTACTTCAGGCATGTCTGATGGCACGTACTTGGCTTGGCTTCTGGCCTAGAGAAGCTACTAAAAGTTCAATCTAGATCCCTTAGAAAAGTCACTCACTATTCTTGCTGAGCTTATATAAATCATTAGGCCAAGTTTGTTAAAATTGAACTTGTTTTACCAACAAACTGGTCTTAATTTGGCTATCTCTGGAAATAAGGATGATTTTGGAGAGAAAAATTATGTTTCTGTAACACATCTTTGCAGATGTTAAATGCTAGCTCTATTGCCTTTGAATGTTGTTTGCCTAAGGTAGCCAACCTGAGGTAAACTTCAGAGAAGTTGCTACAATACCTCATGTATAGAAGACCATCTTCATGCTTGTTGTTCTATGGGGATATTAACAGGACCCCTTGGGCATATGATTATTTGAACAGCTGGAAAATGGGATTGATTCCCCAATTGTATAACTCAGCACCTCGACCATTCTGTATGGCTGGAATGACAAAATAGTTGCCTAAAAGTCAGGGTGTAGCCCACTCCATGGAGTTAGTTATGGACTTGTGAAGAAAATGGATAGCTCCATTTTCCCTGTGATGGATTGGTGATACACTTGGAAATGCCCTTATCTCTTGAGACAAGTCTTCTATCACTTGCCAGTGATTCCTCATAATTAGGATATAGTTAAGGCTAGACATCAAAGAGGACTTCTTCTTTTTGGGGGGCCCTAGCTTTATTATTCTTTTTATTTAAATTCAATTAATTAACATAGAGTGTATTATTAGTTTCAGAGGTAGAGTTCAGTGATTCATCAGTCTTATATAATACCCAGTGTTCATTACATCCCATGCCCTTTTAATGTCCATCACCCAGTTACCCCATTCCCCCATCCTCCTCACCTCCAGCAACCCTCAGTTTGTTTCCTATGATTAAGAGTTTCTTATGGTTTGTCTCCCTTCTGATTTCATCTTGTTTTATTTTTTCCTCTCTTCCCCTATAATCCTCTGTTTTGTTTCTTAAATTCCACATATGAGTGAGTTCGTATGACAATTGACTTATTTTGCTTAGTATATTACCCTCTAGTTCCATTGCAAATGGCAAGATTTCATTTTTTGGTGGCTGAGTAGTATTCCATTATGTATATATATGCCACATCTTCTTTATCCACTCACCTGTTAATGGACATCTCAGCTCTTTCCATAGTTTGGCTATTGTGGACATTGCTGCTATAAACACTGTGGTGCAGGTGCCCCTTCGGATCACTACATTTGTATCTTTGGGGTAAATACCTAGTAGTGCAGTTGCTGGGTCATAGGGTAGCTCTATTTTTAACTTCTTGAGGAATCTCCATACTGTTTTCCAGAATGGCTGCACCAGCTTGCGTTCCCACCAGTAGTGTAAGAGGGTTCCCCTTTCTCCACATCCTGGCCAACAACAAAGAGGGTTTCTTGATGGTTATATCCCTTAGTCATATTTGTCCCAGGAACTACTTCTGTTGATATAAAATTACAAATGCTAAGCATACAGCAGCCACCTTTAACTAAGCTTGACATGTAGTCACCCACAAATTCAAAAGATGGTCCTCCAAAACTGAACGGCCCTTTTTATCCTGACTGCAGCTCAAGGAATAACCTATGCCTTATTAAAACAGAGTTTTATGTATATATTCCAGATTACCACAAAAATGTGACATGGTTACTGGAAGACATGAATACTCAAATTGGCACTTTAACCAGTCCCTCTGTTTCCTTTAACGATTGGTTAAACTCCTGGACTGGAGGAAGATTTTTGTCAACTATCAAAGGATAACCCTAGGGCAAACTGTCTCTGCCATTAATGACCACCAAAACTAGTACAATCTAAAACCTGGCCCTTCTTTATTAGGTAACATGTACCCTAAACTTATATCTGGGGATCAGGTGTACCTTAAGACTTTTTGCAGGACTAAAAGATCCTCAAACATATCTGGACCAGGCCCTATCAGATTCCCTTTACCACTCCAACAGTGGTAAAACTTCACAGCTTCTCCCTGTGGATCCGTCTTTCCAAAATCAAGACCACTCTGGCCCCAGAGAGGGAACCCTCCTCAGAATACAGCTGCAAGCTGGTTGGAGATCTATACCTGTTATTCAGAGGAGACTCAGATGATACACACCCAGAAGCCTAAAGGACGATGAATCCGGTCCACTGCCAATACTGACTCTCGCATATACTCATTCTATGATACTGTCTTAGAAAAACTCCCTGAATACTTTCCTCCCGAAACTCTGATGATTTCTCCTTCCTAATTCTGAGACTTCGGTTTCAACCTTTTCCTTCAGGGTGACCTCCGAATTTACTAGTCAGATATCATAATTTACCTGGAGCTTTCCCCCTGATGTGGTGCTCTCATAATACAATCATCACCCCTTTTCAGGCCAAGCTTTGTCTTTTTAATCTTAACCTTTTATTTTCTTCCTTCTGGGACCACACAACACAAGGATGGTTTTCCTGTGAAGAAACCTGTTCATGTCTATCCTGTCTTCTTCCCTTCTTAGGACCCCTAGCCTCAATACTCATACTCCTAATTATTGCCCCCCCCCTTCGTCTCTTTGTTAAATTTGTCTCTTCTAGAATCCAGCAATTCCGTATACAAATGATGGTTCAACAGAGATTCTGGCCAATACCATCTGAGGATCCTCTCCCCAAATCCCATGGACCTTACCACCAAGCAATTTCCCTCAAATCACCTATTTGCATGTTAATATAATACCGTGCTGTGGTCTATAACTGCACAGAACCCCTGATCAACTGACAAGTTTAGATAGGGACATCTCTGTGGGAAGAAGCTACTGAAGAGGAGACCTCCATCCAAATGCCAAAGATTTGTTATTGTTGATCTGTCAGGGGGGAAATGTAGAGGTGGCTTTTAGGCATACAGGCTTGAGCAATGGAATACAGACAGACCCATCAAGTGACCCACCACAAAATATCCATAGGTCCTAACTGACCAATAGGCTACTTAAAACTAGGCACAGTTTCCAAAAAAGAGAATTCCATAGTCACCATATCTCATCTTTCCCCTTTAAAAACAGCCCCTACCCACTACCTCATTGCAGGTAGCCTCTCTGCTGTCATGCCTACACAAGGGAGTATTCAATAAACTTCTCTTTTGTTCTGCCTCAGGTGAATTTTTTTCACCTCCCATGCCACTAGCTTGCACCCAATCATTGTCCCACATTTGGGGCCCTCATCCAATCGAGAGACACCCCACTTGGGCACCACAGATTTTAGGTTATATACTAGTTAAAGTCAGTTTTTTCATTTTCTTTATACATTCTTCAAATCATTTTATACTGGTCTGTGCTCAAGGAGCACATGATAAATGTTTACTCAATATATAGATCGGTGATCTTACATATCTAACTACAGATAGTTATTTCTGTTGATCCATCACTCAGTTCATAGAAGATTTCTTATCTACCTGTCAGGACACCAGCCCCTGTCATGTCAAAGGCAGCATCTCAGTACTAAAACCTGCATAAATACAGCAAGACATATTGTGCACAGAAATTGTGCACTGCTAAGATGAAGACATTATAATGAGAACAAGGTAATGAGCAGAATAGCAATTTGCCAACAGAAGACAAATTTTCTTCCCTTGGAAGCAATGCCTACAGAGAATACCAACAAGAAAACATAATACCTCAAAATACTTGTCTGGGATATATTTTCTTATCAAGTGGTGCATTTCTTATCATGATGAAAAGGAAAGTGGATCCATGGGTAACGTTGATAAGTTAACACAGATAATGTGTTGCAGTAAACATTAATTTATCATTCCACTGCTAAGAAACAGAAGGAAATAAAATAATAAAGGAAGAAGGAAAGTGTAGAGAAGCAGAACTGTATACCTTGTATATGAAAATGGTAAAATAAAATGGAAGATAATTGGCAATTAAAAAGTAAAATATTTAAAGTCAAATTCTCTTAATTTTGAAACAAAAGGAAGGTAGATTAAGATTCTATTTCCTCCTGAAATTAAAGTGACTATCATGTAAGCAAAACTTAATAGCCCTCCAAAAAAGAATAAATGAGGCAATTGTGTACAACTTAGTAGCATATTAAAAACTTCAGTCATGAGTGGAAATTCTCGTTATCCAAAAAGTTTTTCCCAAATAAACGTATTAGCTTTCTGTTAGCTGATCACTATAGACATCTTCAATTATCTAGTTTTATTTATTTATTTATTTTTTAAGATTTTATTTATTTATTTGACAGAGAGAGACACAGCGAGAGAGGGAACACAAGTAGAGGGAGAGGGAGAAGCAGGCCTCCCGCCGAGCAGGGAGCCCGATGCGGGGCTCCATCCCAGGACCCTGGGATCACGACCCAAGCTGAAGGCAGGTTCTCAACGACTGAGCCACCCAGGCGCCTGGTTATCTAGTTTTAAAAGGGAAGTAATCTATCATCCTTTTGAAATTGAAAAAGTTTTAAAATACTATAAATTAAAGGTATTTAAAATACTATAAATAGTCGTGTAAAGTTATGGGCTACTTTATGAAAATCCAAACAAAGGGACAAAAATTAGATTTACAATAATTCTAAATTAGAGTGATGTATTGTCAAATATCAGAAGAGCGATATGAATGCTTAACTGACATTATCATAAATAAGGTTTAACTGACACTATCATAGATTAACCTTTATAGCCATGCTATTATTGGAAAGAATACATATCTCACCATCATTTTACTAATTTTAGCAATTTAATCAACATAAATAATTTCCACTAATATACCAATTAATCTGTATTTTGTAATTTGTCAGTATTGTTAAAATTGTCACATATTTATCACATATTGTCTTCATCATGGGCTTAAGTAGTTTAAATTTCCATTCAAATGTTGCATTCAAGTTCTTGGAGTAAGATATATTAGAATTTTTCAAGAGATTTCACCATATGCAAAAAAGGAGAACTAAATATGACTTTGTTGCTTATACCAAATCAGCACAATAAGATGTGCTCCAGCCACCCCCAACCCCCATTCCTGGCAACTATTAATCTACTTTCCATCTCTATGACTTTGCTTATTCTAGATATTTCATATAAATGGCATAATATAATGTTATCATCAAAATTTAATCACAAACTTTAGAAACGTAGTAGAGAATCTACAGACTCTTGAGAATAAGAAAGAGGACGGGCAAAGAAGATTAAAGAAGAAGGGAAAGACCACATGGCTTTGGGTGGTATTATATAATGTCAATCAAAGCAAGTTCTACAGACAAATGACTTGAGTTCATTTATATATTCATTCTTTCAGTCAAAAATGTTTATGTGTTGGGCGCCTGGGTGGCTCAGTCAGTTAAGCGTCTGCCTTCGGCTCAGGTCATGATCCTGGGGTCCTGGGATCGAGCCCAGCATCAGGCTCTCTGCTCAGCAGGGAGCCTATTTCTCCCTCTCCCTCTGCCTCTCCCCATTGCTCATGCTTGCTCTCTCTCAAATAAACAAATAAAATCTTTAAAAAAAATGTTCATGTTTTAGGCACCTTTAGGTCTTGTCATTTATCACTTTCGGTTGTTGTTTTTAGGGTTCTTTTTAAAAACATGTTCAAGTTATTTAAATTCTCTAAGTTTCAATGTCTTCTACTGTAAAATGGAATTCATATGTAAACAGAATTCATATAACACATACAATGCATTATCACAAGTCCAGATACACAGTAAACTCACAAGTAAACTGGTTTTAGTTATTAACCAGCAAGTCAAGAAAAAATACTCTTATTGCAATATTATGATTACTCCATTCCTGGGACTTTTACTTTTTAATATGGTGAGCATTTGACATCATCTTGTCATATTTAAAATAACCCTTTCTAAAGGGTTTTGAATACATTTTTTGGTTAATATTTTGTTTTGTTATTAATAGTACTTGCTTATAATTCAATTCTTGCCTTTCCACATTGTGTGTAAAGTATACTTTTTAAAAAATGAAAGCCTTAGTAACACCAAAAATCACTTTTCCAATTAAAAGGCTTCACCCAAAAAGAATTCAGAAAAATAAACATATTAATAAGGTTGAAGAGTATGTGGAAGACCCTAGAATCAGTCATTTGACACATTGTGACTCATGTGAGGCTTTCTTTTAAAGTCATGTAATAAAATTCTTAAGAAAATCCTTGGGTAATTAATGACAAGATAAATAGAGATGATCTGAGATTATTTTTAATTCCTCCTCATAGTTTTGACTGTGCTTCTCTTCTGAAATACACTAAAAAACAAAAACAGACAAACAAAAAACCTAAAAGTGAGATACAAAAGGGGAGGCCTGGCTCCAGAGGTGGCACAGTCTATCACATCAACCATGAAAGGAAAATTTTCATAAAGGAAATGGTCCCACACAAATAAAATATTAGCTGGATAAGGATGGCATGTACAGCACCAACTTAGTTTCAAGGATTTTGCTTTATGGACACCAAATGCTGATCACAACGTGAGGATGGTGCCAACTCTCTGTCGCATAGTCTTTGCCTTTGGCGTGTGTATGTAATATAAGTACTGTAAAGATTCAATTCTCCCACTGTTTTCCTCCATCTGAAAAACTGCAGCTTTGGCTTTTGGTTGTCCTACTATTTACTCCTCCTCTTTTTTATTTTTCATTTACTTCTGAATATAAAGTACTACAACTTGAAATTAATGAATGCAGATGAAAGAGGTTATTTAGCAATAACATGAATAATCCAGAACATGCTAATATCAAATTTTATGTTATCATCAAAAGTTGTTTTTGCTTCATCACTTTTTAAAAATTGAGATATATAATTACTATATCATAAAATTCATCCTTTTATACTATTAAGTGGTTTTTAGTATATTTGTAGGATTGTGCAACCATCACCACTATCATTTCAGAACATTTTCATCACCCCAAAGAAATCCTGTACCCATTAGCAGTCTCTTCTATTTTCCTTCTTCCTTCAACCTTTGGCCCCCTGATTTTCTGCCCCTATGAATTTGCTTTTTCTGAACACTTCATATAAGTGGAATCATACAGTAAGTTATCATGAAAATGTAATCACAAAAAATAAAAACCTAGAGAACCTGCAGACCCTTGAGAATATGGCAATAGAGCTAAATTAAAGAAATATATGTAGAGAGAAAATGATACTGGTAGGCAGAGAAATGTGATGGAGAAAGATTAGAATAGATTATTGGAAATGAAACACTTATTAAGATTCCTTTTAAGAATATTCAGTTTTGGGCGCCTGGGTGGCTCAGTTGGTTAAGCAACTGCCTTCAGCTCAGGTCATGGTCCCGGAGCCCGGGATCGAGTCCCACATCGGGCTCCCGGCTCAGCGGGGAGCCTGCTTCTCCCTCTGACCCTCTCCCCTCTCATGCTGTTTCTCTCTCTCTCTCTCTCAAATAAATAAATAAAAAAAATCTTTAAAAAAAAAATATTCAGTTTCCACCTTTCACTGAATCAGAATCTCTAAAGAGAAGGCCTTAGTATCTGTATTTAAAAAAAAAAAACAAAAAACTTTCCTGGAGGTTATGATACCTAACCAAATTTTGGAACCCTTGCTTTAGGCCATATTCTGATTCATTTCTAATGCAGGTTATTTCTATCCATTGATTAACTCAGTGACACATTTGCAAGTACCTAAGTCATTCAATTATGCTATTTTGAAGAAAAGAAAAATATATAAATAAAAAATTCAAATAACAGTCACACCCTCTGCTAATGTTTTCATAACTTTTTGGCCTATTTATGCAATGATTAATTGCTTAATTGTGTTTCTTAAACATCTACAGATGTGCCTAATTAAAAATTTTTGAAATGAAAACTAAATGCAGATTTATTTAGCTTTCTTTGTTCTTACCTTCATTTGTTTGCATAAACAATGCTATACTTATGCAAATCAATGCAAACAGAGGAATTATGCTCCTGCAAATTATTTTATTTATACTTCTAAATAGAATCATAGTTACCAGAGGAAAATTGTTACTTGGTAGTCCAAATGTCATGAACACTTAAATATAATTTATTACTTTATGTAAAAAATAATGAATATTAAAATTAAAGATATGACAAAAGATCAATACAGTTTCATTCCCATTGTTTGAGTACAGTATACCAATAAGTATACTTCATTCTACATTTCCTTCACAAATATTTTGTCATCTATATATGCTCAGATTTATCTCAGTAATTAAATGCTTCCATTTAAATTTTATTATGTATTTTCTTTCTTAACCTATCAGTTCATACTCACCATCTCTGCTATAAGTTTTGTCAAATTGAGATGCCAGAAGGTTATAAGTGATGCATAATACGTATTGTTAAAACAGAAACATTGGCCTAAAACTACTCCAGTGAATGTGGTAAAATCAGATACGCTACCACTCTCTTTGCCCCACAAAGACAGATTAAAATATGTGCTGCACATATGATTTTTACATGGAGAAGGCAAGAGAAAAAGCAAGAAGGGCAGGAGTTGTATCTAGATGAGGAATGAAGATGGAGAAGGAAGATTAAGAGTTTTAAAGCACCTTATCTTTGAGATTGAATATTCATCAACAGTACAATTTCAGATAAAGTCATGTCTCAGAGCTGACCTTAACTATCCAAAGTATAGAACTTCTGTAAGTTTCACATTCACTGCAGCACATTTTTGGGGAAAAAATACATTGCCTCAGGCCACTTCTTTGCAAAATTTCCTACTTTAACAAGAGATGGTATAGTGTACATTGCTCCATTTGCAACACATATTAAGTGCCCTGATTTTCCTTAATTGATTTCCATTTTCTTCTACAAAATTCTGAATTCTTACTCCTTACTTCATGTTAATTCCTGGGCAATCTTTGCAAGTTGGATTGGTAGGCAGAATGTTATGTTACTATTTGTAACTAAAAAAAGATTCAGTCAATGATACTGCAGTTCATTGGGGAAATCCTAAGTTTACATCCAAATTTAAGAATAGGCATCCTTCTTTACTGGCTTACTTTTACTTTCAGATTTACTTTACTTTAAAAAAAAATTTTTTTTTTTCTGATTAATCTTCCATTAGCTCTGCTTCTAATGCTTCAGTTACAGATTTCTTTGTCCCAAGGCTCTGATAAGTAGATAACACTTCGCAAAACATGTAAGACGTTATTAAAGAATCCTGTGGGTTAATTCTTTCATAAAGTAAGGAATACTTCCATTGAAATTAATCCCCAGTCTTCTAGTTAATCACTTTAATGACTTCAGATTTTCAAAGGCAGAGTATATTTCAATCACTTTTACTCTTAGACCTTTTTTTTTTTAACCTTTTCTTAGCCTGTTTCTTGCTGTCTTGCCTCACTCTACCTTCTCTTGGTTTTCCTGATAGTTTGTATTTTTTAAATACTGTTAAATAGCTGATTAGCTACTTTTGTTACCTCTAACCTCAATATATCCAAAATACAATTTCTCTTTTTCGAGGTTACCATTCACACATGTACCTGTAGAATACATGAAATACTGCTGTCCTTTTATGGTCAGACAAATACTGTCTTAAAATAAAACCTTCATTGTGGTGTCAGATTGTGTCAACACAGTATTTACACTACATTGCTGCACGCAGATTTATGTTCTGGAGCTCAAAGGCTTGGGTCTCTTAATAATCTTGTTCTTTTTGTGTATAAATCTAAATTACTATATCATTTAAAACATGTTGGTTTATCCTAAATGACACTAAATCATGCAATACAGCAATAATGTTTGATTTGAAAACATGAACGTATCTATTCAGATGATACACATGACCCAGATCTGGGTTTAATCAGGTCATTGCAAAGGCAGATTTAATGTTCCAGCCATAACCACGGCTCTTGTGCCGGCTTCCATTTTTCCCCCTACTTTTTCTATCACATGGAAGGTTCCAGTTATCTGTCTTCTCGCCTAAGGAATTTAATGGCTGATTGCTTCAAGTACCTTGTTCTGGTTCTGACAAGGTAAAAGAATTAGTGCTCTACTTAGTGATCTTCTCACCACTGCTTCTTAGCTGTTGCCTGCTTACTTTTTGTTCTTATACTACAGATAGAAAGTGATTTAAGTTTTATTTTGCTCCTTTGGAGTCATGATGAATAATCATAAGGATGAGCCAATATGTTTTAAAAATCCAAAGGATAATAACTCTGTTGTATTCATTTTCTCAAAACAGATGCCCCCTAGAAAGCATATTTCAGTTTTGAAACTTTGAAAATATTACCCAGCATGAGATTGGATGGATATATAATTTATAAGTCACAAGCAGTTTAAAAATCACAGTAAACTCAAACTTACAAATTCAGAATAAACTGTTAATATTTATAAGATGCCATAGTGCCTCTTACTTAGATTAATATACACTGAAGCTGGATTTCTTTCTGCAACTGAAACATAATTTATTTTATGAAGGACTGAGAACAAAAAATAATAATTCCACAGTAACAAGGGGGAACAGTATGATTACTTTGGATATGTCATAAATACATACATATATGTCAGTATTGAGCACAGTAAAATATATTAACGTTTATTTGCATAAAAATGAGATGAAGCTTCAGCTGTTTTTTTTTTATAAATTAGTAACTGATCAAGGAAATGCTATAGAGTATTGCTTTGACTAAGTTACTACAATTATTTTTTAACATTTGGAGAGGACAGGGTGATCCAGTCTTGATAGGATAGTCCTATTTTTCAAGATACTTCACAGTTCACATTGGTAAAAATGTTTCCATTAGTAAGCACTATTCCTCTTCTCTTTCAAGTATTTATTGGGATTCTCTTCCTTTTTGAAAGTCTTCTTAGAGATAAGTTAGTTGAGTGAAGACATCAAAAGTCAAAAGAACTATAAATTAAGGCATCCTATGTAGTACAAAGAATACGGACATCAAAGAATGGCTCTAGATCCAATCCTCAGTTCTGTCACTCATTCAGACAAGTTTACTTAGCTATAAAATGGAAGCTATAAATAAAACCTAAGTTGAGGGTTTACTGTGAGAAACAGTGACCATACAACTAAGTTTGTACAGAAGAGTGCCATTTTACATCTTTTGTCTCCACATAACATTAATAGCACCCCTTTTCTACTCCAAAATGTCCAGTGAAGATAATAAATTGTATGCTCAATCTACTTTACAAGACCTAGTAGGCAGTAAGTAACATCTTGCAACAAGATCAGGAAGTGTTTAGATACCATAATGAATCAAACCAAATGAAATGTTCCATTAGCTGTATAGTAACGTAGAGGAACTTTACAGAAAAAGACCATTTGCAGTGTAACCTAGGGATGTCTTACTAATGAATCATTATTAGAAATAAGAAAAATAACCTCAAAACTAAGAAAGTGAAAGGAGAAACAAGCTGAAAAATATATTGCAATGCTGTATATGCCTCATGCATGAAGTTCTTGAGTTTAAAGCTTAAAAACCAAATTAAGTTAATAATTAGAAATTGTCTAATAATCGAAGAGCTTCAAATGATAGCTTGAATAACAAAATAACAGAATGAGTATATTAATATCACCAGATAAAGAAGGTAGGAGAGGTGAGAAAATAGAAGGGATCAAGGTAGAAAAACAGATGCTGAATCATAGAAAACCTTTATAGCAATACTGAGTTTAGATTTTAATGATTCTTAAGACCAAGCATGTCCAGAGGAAGGTAATATAATAACATTAATCATCATCATCATTATTAACAGTTATTGCATGCTTATAGTATGCTAGCTTCTATAATAAATTCTTCACAAGTATTAAGTCATTTACTCCTCATAACACCCCATGGGTTAGGTACTACTGCTACCACATTGATTTACAGAGAAGGAAATATAAACAGATTAAGGAGCTTGCCCCAAATCACACATTAGTAAGTGGCAGATCAAAAGTTCAAACCCTGGTGGCTAACTGCATAGGCCCCATTTTTTTTTTTTTTTTGAGATTTTATTTCTTTATTAGAGAGAGTGAGAGAGCACAAGTGGTGGGGGAGGGAAGAGGCAGAGGGAGAAGCAGGCCCCCTGTTGAGCACGGAGCCCGATATGGAACTCGATCCCAGGACACTGGGATCATGACCTGAGCCAAAGGCAGAGCCACCCAGGTACCCCAGATAGGCCCCATCTTACTAGTAATACAATGCTTCCTCTGTAGTTTGGCAGATAAGGAAACTGTAAAATCTTTTTTTTATAAAGATCTGTCTGCTTCAGAGTGCAGTGTATATTGCATTGTGTGGAGAATGGATTGGAAATGAGTAAGCATAGCAATTAAGATTTCATAGTAATTCAGGTAAGAAATAATAATGTCCTAAATAAAGTAGTATGATGAAGAACGAGATAAGTTGATGGATTAAAACATAAGGCGTTAGAAGGCAGTAAGATAGGTAGGATTGGATGGTTGAATTAATGTGGCCAGTGAGAGAGAATGCAAAATCAAGGTTGCCTCCTAGATTTTTTTTCTGGGGGTTTGGGATAAATGGTGATGCCAGTGGATATGAAACATGTAAGAGAGAGAGAGATGGTAAGCTCAGTTTTTAACGTATTGCGTTAGAGTTGCTTATTGGTCATACAGGTGTAGTTGTCATAAGACCGTTGGATGTATGGTTCTGTAGCATGGAAATAGCAAAGCTGAAGTTACAGACTTGAGGATCATATCCAGATAGTTGGTAATTACACCATATGATTACATAGGATTATCCAGTATAAGAAACTCATATATGAAAACTGTAGTTGAAATTGTTTGTAGAAATATAAATATTAAAAACCTTAAAAAATAAATAGGATTATCCAAAAAGAGGTTTTACTAAGACCAGTGGAAACTAATAAATTTTCCAAAAGTAACTTATCCAGTAGTTTGAACCCCCAACTCTTTTTTTTTTTTTAAAGATTTTATTAATTTGACAGAGAGAGACACAGCGAGAGAGGGAACACAAGCAGGGGGAGTGGGAGAGGCAGAAGCAGGCTTCCCACTGAGGAGGGAGCCCGATGTGGGGTTCAATCCCAGGACCCTGGGATCATGACCCAACCTGAAGGCAGACGCTTAACGACTGAGCCACCCAGGTGCCCCTGAACCCCCAACTCTTGCGGGATCATTCAGTGCAATGTTCAAGAAAGAATTCTTGAACGGTGCAACTTAGTAAGTTTATTTAAATAATACAGGGACAGGACCTGTGGGCAGAAAGAGCTGTACTTTTTGCTGTATGAAGCTGGTGGTTTTATGTTAGTGCTCAAGGGGGAGGAGATGTGCAGAGAGCAGTAGATCATAAATGTCTTCGAATTTCTACTCGTAAAACTACTTTCACAAGATTTCTCTGGTGCTTATCATTCAGTTCAATATTAACTATCAGTGAGATTTATAGGCGGTCATGAGACCCTTTAAGAATGCAGCAACCAGCACATATTTGATCCTTATCAAAACTATGCAGGCTATATAGGTCAGCCTTCTGGACTAAAGGTGAACATTTTCTTTTTCTATCCCTCATCATCGCCATGCCAAACATGTTCTCGTTCTCATTAAGAGCCATGAACAATGATTAAATTAAAAGAATATTTTAAATTTTATTCTCTATTTTTCAAGTAAAGATGGTAATAAATAGTAAAATGGCTCAGAAAAAAAGAAGATAAAGGAAAAGCAATAGAATTCAGAAGCTTAGATAATCCACAAACTATAGAAAACAAAACCCTAAGCATTATTTATGAAGTTAACACTTGAAAGAGGCATTTGATTATCATTCAGGCATCCATCTCCTACCCTCACCCTGACAAGCAGCCCTGGGTGGTGTCATTAGCATCTGACTTCTTCAAAGAGGAAAAGTTAAATGGTGTATAGCAAAGTACACTCATTTCCTTTTTTCCCTAGTTACAGATAATAGATAATCTGCCACGGCAAAAAATTTGCAAATAAAAAAGGGCCACGAATATGAACAGGAACCCAAAATACCAATGCGCTGGTTTATTCCACTTGACTCAATAACAAAGCTATTTTTTACATACATTGTGAACTTTTAAGTATTTTGCTAGGATGAAGGTAAATCACCCTCTATTTCATGTCATAAGAGTGCTCTGCTGCAATCAAAAGTAGAGATAGTGGAACCTGCTTAACTAAATTATTTTTCATCCCCTTTTTTCTCTGTTTGAGAAGATAATATTTCCTATATTTCATCTAGGATACAGTTTGGTTAGCTATAACAAGAAAAAGTTTTGAAGATAGGTTGATAAAATTCTAAAGTTAGAGTACATTTTAAAATCTCTAATTTTAAAAATTATACTACAGCCAAATTTTTGGTTTATTCATTATAATTGAAATCTTTTGAATACATCTTATTTGCTGTGGAAATATTTTAAGTAACACTTAATACATATGCCAAAAGCTTATTATTTTAAGATCCCTTTCTCTAAAATTTAAAAGAGTATTTATCGCTAACATTAAGCCATTGAAACTAAAATTTTAAAATGTGAATTAATTATCTCTAAATTAAGAGTTCTTATTCATCAATTTCTCTGTATTCCTAAAAAGTACTTCTTATCTACCTGGTAAGTTAAACACAAGACATAAGAATAGTAGTTTACTCAAGTTTTTTTTTTAAAGGTTTTTATACCCATCAGTTGGGTTGTCTTAGCTAATGTCATTTACTTGTGATTCTAAAATGAAACAAATTACTGAATAACTGAGTTTTGAAAGGAAAATTTTGTTTTCCATTTCTGGTTCTTACTTTTTCTGTCATTATCATAGACTCTCAGAGGAGATATCAAGAGAGATATTAAATAATATAAAAATCTATGCAGATTCATATTGATAGTGCTAATAAGGACAAAATATATAGCGTCTGCCATAAAGAAACAGCTGCCTGTTTCATTCATCTAAGACCACCTTGTTTGGCCAGGATTATTGGCAAGTAACCCAAATATTGTCTGCTTTTAAATTATTGCATTTCTGAGTGGCCCCATGGAGCTCCACGTGAATCAGCAAAGCTAGTAGAAGAGGCTGAGTACCAGCATGATAACATGTCAGAATGTTCTCACTTCCCTAGAGGTTCTCCACTATTCTAGCATTTCTCTCCCCACCCTCAGAATGGAACATATTTAAGGATAAAAGGCGATCTATCCTCCAAGTGTAGATTCTCCTGGGAAATGTTTGCCAAATTTGTAAAATTAGCCACATTTCCTGAGACTCAGTTAGACTGTCCCAGGTAGTCTTATGCATGATTGGTGTCAATCAACCAAAATCTCCCTAGTTGCACAAAAATTCAGCAAATGCTTAATAATTTTGACCTGATTGACATCCATTCATTATTTGTTTCTCCATATTAATACCTATATTACATTTTTTTCACATTTTTATTTAAATTCTAGTTAGATAGCATATAGTGTAATAATGGTTTTGGGAGTAGAACTTAGTGATTCATCACTTACATATAACACCCATTGCTCATCATAACAAGCGATGTTGCCCTCCTTAATACCCACCACCCATTTATCCCAAACCCATCCATGCTACCTTTTAAAATGAATGTAATTTCAAAATGAACATGTCATTTTTTATGCTTGAAATAGAGCAAAACTCCGTCACTTACAAGATGAAATACAAAATCTTTAGTCCTTTATGATTTGGCCCAAACATTTCTTCCCCAACCTGTTTTGTAGCACTTTCTCATAAGAATCCATCAGTGCATCTCTGTGAACTCCTTGCACATTTGCCATATAGTTTCACAGATGCAACCTTTGGCGCATGCTGCTTGCTCTTACAGGATTGTTTTTTCTCATCCCTTTTCCTGGGGCATCTCAGTCAGCACTAGTACTTCAGAACTCTAAATGCCTTCCAGACCCATATGAATTCCCGTAGCATGAGTCAAGCTGCCCCTGAGTCTCGAAATGACCCTTAAGCACATATTTGGTTTTTTTTTGTTTTTTGGGGTTTTTTTTAGATTTTATTTATTTATTTGACAGAGAGAGATAGTGGCAGACAGAGGGAGAGTGAGAAGCATTCTCCCCTCTGAGCAGGAAGCCCGACGTGGGGCTCGATCCCAGGGCCCCGGGATCATGACCTGAGCTGAAGGCAGATGCTTAACCGACTGAGCCACTCAGGCACCCCAAGCACATATTTGTTGACCAGCAACTCTGTGCCCGCTCTTGTCTAAGCATTGAAGATAAAGTGGTAAAAAGACAAAGTCCTTGCTCTCATGAAACCCCTATTTTTGTGAAGAAGACAGAAAATATATGTAAGTAAACTGTGGTGACTGGTAGTGATAGTACCACGATTAAAGAATGAAGACCCCTGAAGAAGGCTGCTTTAGATAGGATCATCTGATTAGACCTGACTGAGGGTGTGGCATTTAGTCAACACTTGAATAAGGTGTCCTTCTAGATACCTTCTTCAAAACTTCTCCTTATAATTAAAGTTGAAATTCTTTAATATGTCATCCTTGAACTGCGTCCTTTTTCAATTAAACAAAAAATGTCTTTGAAAGCAAGTAGTCGAACAGACATTCATAGGAGAAGCATTTTATTTTAACTCATGACATTAATGTACATTCATGTGCCAATATTATGATATTGGGCCAAAGTTCTTTGAGTATGAATCTGCTGATTAAAGTTTTACATCATCTTTCATACACAATTCAAGTTTTATTTTTAAAATTTTTTTTAAATACACAATTCGAGTTTTAATCTCACTCAAGTGGAATGAGAAATTAAAGATATAAAATCCTGATGATATATGTATTTCATGACTTTTATGATTTTTTCCTCAACTTTTCCTCCTTTTCACTCATTTCCTAAATCAATAAAATCTAAAATCTATGATCAATTTTATTGACTTATCAATTATTTCCAAAACATTCTCACTGTGCTCACATCTATAATTCTTTCATACACATATTTTTCCACTATGTAATATTAATTTAGTTATGATATTATAAAAATTTGTATTCTATTATAAAATACTAATATAAGAATTAATATTGTTCTATTATTAAGCTGATTATGGGTACATGGGCATATGTTTTATTATTACGTAAGCTGTGTCACTTTATTATATACACTGTGTATTTTTTAAAAATTAAACTAATAGCAAGTTCAGTTAGCATAAACATGATGGGGAAAAGTAGCTAGTTCTCTTGGTAAGCATGCAACACTAATGGTAGTGAAAGCAGAAAAGCATCCCCAAATTACCCTAACTTTCAGATACCATGGAAATCAATTATGTGTTATGAGAGGAATGGAGAGCATCAGTTAATGTGGTACAATTTAATTATATATTAGGTGGCATTCCTTTAAGAGTGTTTCGCCTACATTTGTAGGCAGGTGTCTATCTCTTCTATTCACCTGTGAGCCCCTTAAACTGAGAGCCTGGCTTTTATTCAGATCTGCTTAGAACAGTGTTGGCACAGTATGCACTTAGTAAGTATTTGTTCAGTGAATAAAAAGATACTGAATGTCTGAAACATGCACATTCATTTTACTTCTGCTTCTCTGTATCACTTAAGAAATTAAGTAGTTCTCTCTTCAATATTTTGTCACTTACATCTTGCTGCTTTACTTAACTAACTCAGAATTAATTGGGTAATAGTATTTTCAGTCTCCCAAGTTGTAGTCACATAGTGAGTCATAGGAAAGTGAGTTTCAGGAATTCACATGATACTTGCTGTTTCAGGCATGAAATAAACTTGTATTTATAACATCGCATTAGAAAAAAAAAGCTTTCTTGCATTCTGACATTTCTACCAAAATTGTAACAATTATTTAAAGAGTTGCAAAAGGTTATAATCACAGTTTACCTAGAAACTGATAAAATATTTCAAATCCTTTGTTTCCTGAAATAATAAGGCTTCAGAATCTTAAGAACACTAATGTGTTTAGACAGATATTTTGTGATAAAATTAAGCACCGTGACGAATAGCGCTGAGTGCTTTTGACAGGCTACAAAGCCAAATACCTTGCTGTATTAGCATTTGCATTTAGGATTAATTCTGTCCATGTACAGACACAAATGCCTTACTGAATTCCATAGAAATATACGTCCTCTTCAAGCATGAAGCCATCCCACAATATCAGTTTATTAGCCTTAGAAATTATAGAGTTCCAGTGCCAGATGTTCTTTATGAGGTTCAAAGACCAAATAATTACATAGGAATACATTTACATTTATAGATGTTCAAACTAAGTGGTCTCTTTTGTCTTCTCCTTTATGAAGAACTCTATAAATCTAATCCTTAAAGACATGTCTTTTGAAGCAGTGTCTGTGTGTCACCAAAACCTTCAAATGAAAAGTGGAAAATTTAACCATCCAAATGCCTGCCACTATCTGGGGTCTTGGCATCATGCAGATAAAACACTCGGGGCACTGAAAATTTTTCCTTTATACGCTGTGAATCACTTACATGCAGTAACAAGTAGATTTGAGCAGCCTCCTCACTGAGTGATGTTACTTTCACATCAAAGCATAATCTTGACTTTGAGCATCTACCTAGAAGGCTAGCAAATACTCCTAAATAAATGTATAGCCTCAGATAGCCAAACCTAAGTTAGGTAAATTTTATAAGATCTAATATATAAATATGTATGTATGAGAGAGAGAGAGAGAGAGAGAAAGGAAAGTCTAAGAATATATGTGCCAAATTATTTTTTTAAATAAATCATTTATCTTGTCATTCTTTTATTGAAAAAAATTCATAATGCTCTGTCACTTTGCAGCGGTTTCTGAAGTGTTTAGCTGTAGAATCTTGTGTTTAAATGAAATTTTACGTAGAAACCCACTATGCAAAATATATGAGTAGTTCTGATCTCGTAAGAGCTTAAAGGCTATTGAAATGGCCTCATAGAAGGGTTCTTTAGTGCACAGTTTGCAAACCACTATCCTATGAAATAAATTCATACTCCTGTCTGCTTTTCACGCCTTCCAATAAACCTGTCTCACCTTACCTACCTTTGCTTCTAATCACATTTGTCCTCCACTTAGAATGCCTTTCCATTCTCACTGCCTTTCAAATTCTACCATTTTTTAAGCATCAACTTCACTGTCACCTATAGATGACAAATTTACAAACCCAAACCAAATCAAAGCATTCTTTGTTTATACTTTCATAATTGTCTCAAGTATATATGTTATGGCATTTGTAGATTTTTATTTATTATATACCTTATTTTATAGTCATTAATATTTGTTGTTTTCATGTTTATTTTATATTTTGATTGTATTTTTTAAGTTTTTACTGGTAACAGGACCTATCATAGTACCTGCACAAATAAGCATTTAAAAAGTAAAGTATAATCCATTCTTTCTAGTGCTACTGTGTTTTTCTTTGTAAAACACAGATTTGAACCCATGGTCTTACTGCTTTAAAACTTGTACATGAACATTTAGCAAGATTATGTACCCTAAACCCATACCTCATTCCTTTTGTTAATTAATGCACAAACCCAGCAACTATTTTGTGAATGAGTAAGGTGCTAGGAACTTAAGAAAAATAAGTAAGTAAGTAAATAAATAAAATTTATTTATTGAATGAAGAGATAGGTATGTGTCAACATTCAATGCTTCCTTTATAATTTATGTTTTTTTTTTTTGAAGTGAAAGTTTATTACGTGAAGGTGAGAACAGAAAGGAAAGAAAGAAAGCTCTCTAGAGTGAGAGGGGTCCTGAATGAGTTGCCATATTTTATGTTCTTTAGCATGATAAACCTATCTGATGAATTTTCTCTAGTCTCCTGTGTACAGTTAATAATAAGTAAAATGATGTTTTTCCATGTGGCTCAATATCAAAGAAAAACAGCACCACAGCTTTTCTTAGAGTTATACCTTATTATTTTTATTTATTTATTTATTTATTAATTATAGATTTTATTTATTTGTCAGAGAGAGAGAGCACAAGCAGGGGGAGCAGCAGAGGGAGAGGGAGAAGCAGGCTCCTCACTGAGCAAGGAGCCTGATGTGGGACTCGATCCCAGGACCCTGGGATCATGACCTGAGCCGAAGGCAGACGCTTAACGACTGAGCCACCCAGGCGTCCCTTTTTATTTATTTTTTAAATAAATCATTGTATTTACTTATTCAGAAGCCTGTATGATTTGGGACAAGATTTTTAAATCTCTCCGAGCCTCACTCACTTTCTCTACACAATGGGGCTAAGACTATGTTTCTTGCTCGCCTTAAAGGTTCAAATAAAATCAATAAGTAACTTGTAAACTATAAAGTACCCTTATAAAAATCTCTGTTGAGACCACAATTATAAAGTCTAAAAGTTTAGAACCATCAGTTTCCGGACTGTCCACATCCCTGTCAGATAACTGACGTGTTTTCAGGTTGATTTCAGTGCAGTGCTTAGAATGAGGATTTTTGCATGATAATGATCTTTTTTGTTCCTCCAAATTTTTATGTAAATTCCAGTTAGTTAACATACAGTGTAATATTGGTTTCAGGATGAGAATTTAGTGATTCATCACTTACATATAACACCTAATGCTTATCATAACAAGTGCCCTCCTTAATACCTATCACCCATTTAGCCCATCCCCCATCCTCCTCCCTCCATCAACCCTCAGTTTGCTCTCTATCATTGAGAGTCTCTTGTGGTTTGTTTTGTTTCCTAAATTCCACATATGAGTGAAATCATAATGGTATTTGTCTTTCTCTGACTGATTTCACTTAGCATAATGTGCTCTAGCTCCATCCATGTCATTGCAAATGGCAAGATTTCATTCTTTTGATGGCTGAGTAATACTCCATTGTATATATATACACCTCTTAATCTATTCATCAGTCGATGCACACGGGCTCTTTTCATAGTTTCGCTATTGTTGATAATGCTGCTATAAATATTGGGATCCATGTACCTCTTCGATTCTGTATTTTTGTATCCTTTGGTAAAAATCTAGTAGTGCAACTGCTGGATCATAGAGTAGTTCTATTTTTAATTTTTTGAGGGACCTCCATACTGTTTTCCAGAGTGGCTGCACCAGTTTGCATTCCTGCCAACAGTGTAAAAAGGGTTCCCCTTTCTCTGCATCCTCACCAACACCTCTTGTTTCCTGTGTTACTAATTTTAGCCATTCTGACAGGTATGAGGTGGTATCTCATCATGGTTTGGATTTGTACTTCCCTGATGATGAGTGATATTGAGCATCTTCTCTTATGTCTGTTAGCCATCTGTATATCTTCTTAGAAAAAATGTCTGTTCATGTCTTCTGCCTATTTCTTAACTGGGTTACTTGTTTTTTTGGGTGTTCAGATTGATAAGCTCTTTATAGATTTTAGATACTAACCCTTTATCAAATATGTCATTTGCAAATATCTTCTCCCAATCCAGAGGTTGCCTTTTATTTTTATTGCTTCCTTCACTCTGCAGCTTTTTATCTTCATCAAGACGCAACAGTCCATTTTTACTTTTGTTTCCCTTGCCTCATGAGACATGTCTAGTAAGAGGTCAAAGAGGTTGCTGCCTGTGTTCTCCTCTAGGATTTTGATGATTTCCTGTCTCACATTTAGGTCTTTCATATATTTTGAATTTATTTTACTGTATGATATGAGAAAGTGGTCCAGTTTTCCCAACCCCATTTGTTGAAGAGACTGTCTTTCTCCATTGGATGTTCTTTCCTGCTTTGTTGAAGTTTAGTTGACCATATAGTTGTAGGTCAATTTCTGGGTTTTCTATTCTGTTCCATGGATCTATGTGTCTGTTTTTGTGCCAATACCATATTGTCTTGATGATGACAGCTTTGTAATAGAGCTTGAAATCCGGAATTGTGATGCCACCAGCTTTGCTTTTCTTTTTCAACATTCCTCTGGCTATTCGGGGTCTTTTCTGGTTCCATACAAATTTTAGGATTATTTGTTCCATTTCTTTGAAAAAAGTCCAGAATCATGATGCCTCCAGCTTTGCTTTGCTTTTTCAGGATTACTTTGGCTATTGGGGGTCTTTTGTGGTTCCATACAAATTTTAGGATTGTTTGTTCTAGCTCTGTGAAAAATGATGGTGGTATTTTGATAGGGATTACATTGTGTTGATCATTTTTGGGTGGTATAGACGTTTTAACAATATTTATTCTTCCATTCCATAAACATGGAAAGTTTTTCCATTTCTTTGTGTCCTCTTCAGTTTCTTTCATAAGTGTTCTATAGTTTCAGAGTACAGATCTTTTACCTACTTGGCTAGGTTTATTCCTAGGTAACTTACTGCTTTTGGTGCAATTGTAAATGGGATTGATTCCTTGATTTCTTTTTCTGCTGCTTCATTATTGGTATATAGAAATGTAGTAGATTTCTGTACGTTGATTTTATATCCTGTGACTTTGCTGAATTCATGTATTCTAACAATTTTTTGGTGGAGTCTTTTGGGTTTTCTACAGAGTACATGTCTAGATTTACACTTTAAAAGTGACAATATAATATTACTTTTTTTGATCTTCACCTCAAATAAAGAGAAAATCAGTGTCTCCCAACTGAGAAAAAAAACTAAAAATTTTTTAAAATTTAAAGATGTTTTAAATGTCAGATTTTAAAATGCAAAAATATATTGTAAAATCTGAACTTTATGCTTTTTTTGATGAACTTTATGCTTTCAAATAAAAGCATATTTCATTTATTTAAGACCCATAGCATATCTGTTTTAGAAAAACCAGTTTCAACTAGGAATTCAACATGGAAATGTCTGTTAAAATTGGATATAGTAGAATTTTTTTTTTAAAGATTTTATTTATTTATTTGACAGAGAGAGAGACAGTGAGAGAGGGAACACAAGCAGGGGGTGTAAGAGAGGGAGAAGCAGGCTTCCCGCTGAGCAGAGAGCCAGATGTGGAGCTCCATCCCAGGACCCCGGGATCATGAGAACCTGAGCCGAAGGCAGACACTTAACGACTGAGCCACCCAGGCGCCCGGATATAGTGGAATTTTTTTAAATGGTTATTATTCTCCGACTCATGTAAACCTTAGGTGTGAGTCCAAGTCTTTCTCATGTAAGTCTACTACAGTATTCTCCATCTAAATTAATAGTAATAGAATAAATTTACTACATACTAAAAGTGACTTTCAATATACAATCAACAAATTATGCAAAATGTAGATGGTGCAGATGATCATGGAAAAAAATTAAATATAATAGCAGTCTTAGGCAAAAGTTTTTCTACCCCCTCCATGTTAGGCACTCCTCTGGCTCCATCAGAGATCTAGCCACCGTCAGTTTTATTCTAAACCAGCTGTTAGAATATTATACTCCAAATTATAAGTAAGCACCTTGATTTTTTCTTCTTTCTAGTGTACTTACATTTAAGAGACTTTGCTTGCTAACCTAAAAATATGTATCAAAAAGACGACATATAGAGCATGTTCTAGAAAAAGGTCCACTTTTGGAGCAGCTTTTCCCAGGCATCAAAATCAAAATGGTATACAAGAAACAGACTCTTAACTATAAAGAACAAACTGATGGTTACCAGAGGGGAGGTGGGTGGGGGGATGGGTTAAACAGGGGGTGGGGCTTAAGGAGTGAGTAGTCATGATGAGCATCAGGTGCTATATGGAACTGCTGAGTCACTATATTGTGCACCTGAAACTAATATTACACTGTATGTTAACTAACTGGAATTTAAATAAATACTTTAAAAAATCAAAATGGTATAGATGTTCTACCTACTTTAGCAGTTATTGGCCATGATTCTATAGGAAAATGTAGATTCAAATAATGTCAGGATTCTGGATCTCAGAATTAACATGTCTCAAGGCCTTGCCAGACACCTAACACAAAGCTAATACATACCCTCAGTGTTGCTGAAATAGAGAGTCAGCTTCAAATTCTTTTTTTCTGGTTTCTTCCCTATGAACAAAATTATAATGCAGAAAATATTCATATCCCTTTTTATTACCCTCTTTCTTTTAAGCCATCACAGATTTCCTTCTTCAAAGTTTTACTTCAAGAGATTTCGCCCAACTCAATATACACAACTCTCACATAGTAGAACAAAAAAGAAGGTAATTTTAAAGATGTTTCACTCTTTTGCAATTGAACCAAAGTTACATTCACCATGTATCCTTAAGAATTAAATTTTTTCTTGAATCCTAGAAAGTTTCTTCTTTTTTGGGAAATCAATGGAGACAGATTTGAGTTTCCTCTAAACATTAGAATGTGTTCTCTCCGTTTGTGTAGTTAATAATAAGAACAATAACTGCCATTTATCTAGAAAGTTAACTGTTTGCCACGCACTATTCTAAAGACTTTTCATGTATTGTCTCATTTAAATGCCTCAGAAATCAGTGAGTTAGATACTATTTATTACTGAAAGACTGGTATAGTATCTTGCATAGGCCTATAGTAGAGTCAGAACCCACACATAAACAGTACAGTTTCACAGCCCATCCAGGGCCTTGCATCACTATTTGAATCCTTTTTCTTTTTCATTTGATTTTTATAACAATTCTGTTAGAAAGTCAAATTTTTATTTTTATTTTTATTTCACAAATGAGAAAAATTAAGCTGAGATATTAAGTGACATGTGAAGTTCTAGACTGCATTTTTCAATACGATACCCATTATGTGGCTATCAAAATTTAGTATTAATTAAAATGTAATAAAATTAAAAACAGTTCCTCAGGTTCACTAGCCACATTTCAAGTGCTCCATAGCCCTTTATGGCTAGGTGGCTATAGTACTGAACAGTGTAGAAATAGAATATTTCCATCATTGCAGAAAATTCTATTGGAAAAAGCTGGTCTCTAAAAATACGTCTTTTGGGCGCCTGGGTGGCTCAGTCGTTAGGTGTCTGCCTTCAGCTCAGGTCACAATCGAAGGGTCCTGGGATCGAGCCCCACATCTGGCTCCTTGCTCAGCGGGAAGCCTGCTTCTCACTTCTCCCACTCCCCCTGCTTGTGTGCCCTCTCTCTCTCTCTGTCTCTCTCTGTGAAATGGATAAATAAAATAAAAATACGTCTTTTGATTCCTTGGACAGAGGCAGGCAGACCTTATCCTTAAAGCCCAAACAAGTTTACTAAGAGAAAATACTTAGGCACCTCAGGAAGCAAGTATAGCATAGACATGGTATTTCTAATACAAAAGAAGAGCAATTTATAGTTCATGTATTTTAATATGGTAATCATTTTAACACTTATAAAAAAAGTAGATAAGGGATTAGAATAGAAAGCAAAAAAATAATCAAGATTATAAAATATAAGAAATTATGTCTCATTCAATATTTTATTTATTTATTTGACAGATAGCGAGAGCAGGAACACAAGCAGGGGAAGTGGGAGAGGGAGAAGGAGGCCTCCCGCCGAGCAGGGAGCCCTATGCGGGGCTGCATCCCAGGACCCCGGGATCATGACCCAAGCCAAAGGCAGACGCCCAGTGACTGAGCCACCCAGGTGCCCCTCTCACACCATAATTTATTCATTAACTTCCAAGGAATCTAGGATGCTTGGGTGGCACAGTTGGTTAAGCGACTGACTCTTGGTTTTGGCTCAGGTCATGATCTCAGGGTTGTGAGATCGAGCCCCGGTTCAGGTTCTGCTTAAGACTCTTTCCTTCTCGGGGCGCCTGGGTGGCTCAGTCGTTAAGCGTCTGCCTTCAGCTCAGGTCATGATCTCAGGGTCCTGGGATCGAGCCCCGCATCGGGCTCCCTGCTCGACGGGAAGCCTGCTTCTCCCTCTCCCACTCCCCCTGCTTGTGTTCCCTCTCTTGCTGTGTCTCTCTCTGTCAAATAAATAAATAACATCTTTAAAAAAAAAAAAAAAAAAAGACTCTTTCCTTCTCCTCTCTCTCTCAAATAAAAATAAATAAATCTTAAAAAAGAAAAACATTCAAGTGATCTAATTTACTCTGTAGAAAAAACTAAACATTGATAATCATATAATATGAACTTCACAATACGTAATTTTACAAGTTATGAAATGATTAAATAACACCTTGCATTGTTACTGGTACAAGTGCAGATCACTAGGAATTCTATAGACTTTAAATAGAGTGCTTCTTTTTTCTAATGAAATCTATGACTTTAAAAGAGAATCCTTTAAATAGATTTTTGTTCTCTTTGTTCAGTACTCAGCTCATTCCTAAACAAAAACACTTGACTATAAATAAGGTGATGTAGGTAGTAATGGCCTTGTCAATAACGTAAGACCCTATTTCCTGGAATAAGTTTTAATTCTGCACAAAATATCTTGCCATTAATTTATGGAAATTGAACTAAAACTAGTAAATACCTTAGTGCTTCATTTTAAAGATAATATAATTGCCCCTTTAATAAAAGCAAATATGTGCAGACTCTACAGACATAAATGAGAATACAAAACAAGGATAAGAAAATGATTCAGTTGTGGACAGGCAAAACTAATTGAAGACACAGAAAATCAAACCAAATCTTGGTAGTGTGAAAGGGGATAACCCAGTGAGGTATGCAGGAAACTCAGTCTCTCAGGAAGAAGGAAATGAGTGGATTCCCTGAGACTAGAACAGGTTAGTACTAAGAAAGCATAGCAAACCATCTATAACCACACCCATTGTCACCTTGCCTAGTGAAAACAAATGAGTTATGTGGAGTCTAAGAGATAGAGAAAGAATGAGAAAGATGGAAACAGAAAAAAGCAGAAAGAGAGAGAGAAATCACCTTCCATTGGGATGAATAGAATTGCCTAGCTATAGCTGAAAGGCCAGACCAGCTCTGTATACCTCTCATTAGCAGAGGCCATGTGAGCCTAAGAAAATGCCCCCATATGGGCAAGTATGAAGGAGAAAGTAACATAGCACACTTCCTTCACCTTCTCATGTATTGGCTCTCCCTACATAAACTGAGCAGCAGCTTGTTTGTGTGTGAGATATGATTCCTGAAAATCAGCAATGAATACATACAAAATACTTAATTTACCACCAGGAAGCATTTGGACTGTACCCTCTCCCCCATTTATTTTCTTGGGAAAATCTTTTGAGCAGAGAAATGAAGGACTACTGAATTTCTCTTCTAAGACAAAAATCATATACTTAAATCTTATCCATCACAGGAACTTAAAATATCAGATATCTTCTTCCAGTTTCTTTTAAGACTATGTTGTAACCTTTGAAAACAGTTTTTCCTACTTTTCACTGCCCCAGAAAAAAAGATCTACAGCGGAATAGTTCTCTTCTAGAGCTACAACAGAATAGTTCTCTTAATCTTTCAAAATTCATACCCTGAAAGTATACAGTGAAAAAAAAAAAATCTACTCTATAAATAAGTCTCTTGAGGAGCTCACCTCCTGCCTAGTTTTTTATTCATTGGAGATAAGCTTTTCATAGACAACTATCAAATCACCCCTGAGCCTCCAGTACTTCATACTAAGAATTTTCTGCATATTTTAACATATTGATTAAGTGCCTACATATTTTCCAATTACTTTGATTACTTTCCAATGATTTAAAGAAAACATCTGTGAAAAAAAAGTGATCATATAATTATTAGTTATCTGTAACAAATTGACTCAAATTTCATTTCTTTGTTTCAAATGTGACAAGGCAATTTGGTTCCATAATTACTAGATAAAAGAAAGTAAACATTTCCTTATTGGAAAGTCAATAAATATGTTTTTTTCTCAATTATGGTTTAAAAATACATCTAAGAGTACAATTGCAAATAAGATGCTTAGCTATGTGTTTTATTAATTTTGCCATTTTTAGTTTTGCAAGCCAGTTTTTCAAAGCGCTGGTGTGTGTATAAAGGGCTTATTTTTGTGGTTTTAATATAATAAGTTTCAACTGATGATTTATTTCATGCAAATAATTAAATACCAAATACAGTATGTGGTGAGTAGAAAATTGCTAATAGAATATGCCTATCAAACCTGAGGAATATTAGAATGTGCATATGGGTTCAGTTCAGTTAACAGAAAAATTGGATTCCAATCATTTACTCTTGATAGCATTTTGCCCTCTGTTCTCGGGTTCACCTGATATAACAGTACAAGACAAGCTATATTTGCAAAATACCACCTGGGAACATGCCTTGCACAAAATCCATTATTTGCTTAACAGTTATATGCATGTTCTGTACATTATTTGAAAAGTCTTCAGGTGCACAGTTGACATGTTACCAGGGGATTCTGCTTCTGCAACTTTTCAATAAAAAATGGCATATCTAAAAATCAGAATATAAGATTTCTGTGGAGTAGTATATCAAAGTAGCTGATTAAAAATGGAATGAGTTTTTACCCTTCATAAATTCCTGTCTAATCTTTATGGAAGTTGAAATACCAATTAGCATTATAATTGTTTGTGGACAGTTAAAAAATAACATTTTCATATTAATCTTTCCTCCATTAAAAAAAAAAAAAAAGACTTTTCCACACCTGCTATTCGGGCTATTATGTACTTTCATTAACTTCTTTTCTTGTCAGGAAAAAAAGATTGTGGCTCTTCTAGTGGTAACAAGGTCCTGAAAACATTACCAATGTTACATAAGCTGATGTGCATTGGGAAGAAAACAAAATTTAGGTGCTGCTATTGGCATTATTATAATGCAGAATAATAAAAAGCCAATCATTTTTTGGCAAATTCTGTCTTGATTATATTTACTTAGTTTCACAATATCCTAAACTATAGCAACAATATTCCACAGACATCTTCAAGAAATGCATATTATTTGGTCACAAAGGGAATTGTATATGAGAGAAGTAAGAGATTATAGCAAGTCTACCACATTTACCATAAGAAATCATCCCCGCAGAAAAAACATTTGACAAAGTACAGCATCCATTCTTGATAAAGACCTACAACAAAGTAGGTTTATAGGGAACATACTTCAACATAATAAAGGCCATATATGAAAAACCCATAGCTAATATCATCCTCAGTGGGGAAAAACTGAGGGCTTTTCCTCTGTGGTCAGGAATAAGATAGGGATGTCCACTATCACCACTTTTTTTTTTTTTTTAAAGATTTTATTTATTTATTAGAGAGACACAGCGAGAGAGGGAACACAAGCAGGGGGAGTGGGAGAGGGAGAAGCAGACTTCCCGCGGAGCAGGGAGCCCGATGCGGGGCTCGATCCCAGGACCTGGAATCATGACCTGAGCCGAAGGCAGACGCTTAACGACTGAGCCACCCAGGCGCCCCCACTATCACCACTTTTATTCAACATAGTACTAGAAGTCTTAGCCACAGCAGTCAGACAACAAAAAGAAATAAAAGGCATCTAAATTGTCAAAGAAGTAAAACCTTCACTATTTGCAAATATCATGATGCCATACATAAAAAACCTGAAAGACTCCACCAAGAAACTACTAGAACTGATAACTTCAGTAAAGTCACAGAATACAAAATCAACATACAGATATCTGTTGCATTTCTGTACATCAATAATGAAACAGAAGAAAGGAAAATTAAGGAATCAGTCCCATTTACAACTGCACCAAAACCAGTAGGATACCTAGGAATAAACCTAACCAAAGAGGTGAAAGGCCTGTACTCTGAAAACTATAAAACACTGATGAAAGAAACTGAAGATGACACAAATAAATGGAAAAACATTCCATGCTCATGGATTGGAAGAACAAATATTGGCAAAATGTTTACATTACCCAAAGCAATCTACACATTGAATCCAATCCCTATCAAAATATCACCAGTATTTTTCACAGAGCTAGAACAAACAATCCTAAAATTTGTATAGAACCACAAAAGACCCTCAAGAGCCAAAGCAATCTTTAAAAAGAAAAGCATCCTGAAACCAATATTACACTGTATGTTAACTAACCAGAATTTAAATAAAAATTTGAGAGAAAAAAAAAAGAGCTGAAGGCATCACAATTCTGGACTTCAAGTTATATTACAAAGCTGTAGTGATCAAAACAGTAAGCTACTGGCACAAAAATAGACACATAGATGAATAGAACAAGATAGAAAACACAGAAAGGAACCCACAACTATATGGTCAATTAATCTTCAACAAAGCAAGAAAGAATATCCAATGGGCAAAAGAATGTCTCTTCAACAAATGGTGTTGGGAAAACTGGATGGCAACATGAGAGAAGAAACTGGACCACTTTCTTACACCATATATAAAAATAAACTCAAAATGGACCTAAATGTGAGACCCGAAACCATAAAAATCGCATAGGAGAACACAGGCAGTGACTTCTTTGACATTGGCATTAGCAACCCTTTTCTAGATATGTTTCATGAGGCAAGGGAAACAACAGCAAAAATAATCTATTGCTTTTGCATGGCAAAGGAAACAATCACACAGCAAAAATAAAAAGCTTCTGCACAGCAAAGGAAACAGTCAACAAAACTAAAAGGCAACCTACAGAATGGGAGAAAATATTTGCAAATGACGTATCTCGTAAAGGGTTAGTATCCAAAATAACAAAAACTCAACACCCCAAAAATGAATAACCCAATTAAAAAAAAAAATAGCTTGTGGACACTGTGCTTATCAATGTTGACTCTTTACAGTCTACCAAAGTTCTTTTTCTATCCTTTGGTCACTAGCATCAGTAAGAAGATTAGTTTTTTTATGCTAATTTTAAAAAGTTTTCATTTAAATTCCAGTTAATATACAGTGTAATATTAGTTTCAGGTGTATAATATGGTGATTCAACACTTCCACACATCACCAGGTGCTCATCACAAGTGCCCTCCTTAATCCCCACCATCTAGTTAACCCATTCCTCCACCCACTTCCCTTCTGGTAACCATCAGTTTGTTCTCTATAGTTAAGGGTCTGTTTCTTGGGTTATTACATGGTCAAGACATAAATGAATGTATCTGAATAATCAAGAGACAAAGACTCTCAATGCCAAGCTCCATTTCTTTGATAGCTATGACTTGCCCTCACTTCCAGCTGTCCACTTCCTAATTTGAGGAAATGTAATTCTACAAGGACCTCTTATCTTTAATTCCGGACGTGTATATAGCATTTGTACATATATCAGTAATACTTAAGTTCTGTAACAGAAGCTTGAAGCTCCCAACATGATGCTGAAGTTAGATAATGATATTTTTGTCTAAACATATTGTAAACTAACAATAATAATCAAGTGATAAGCTTCTGAAAGTTTATCTTTTAGTTTATCTGCTTTGGGGAAACATAATTTATTTTCTACTCTCATCTCCTACCCCAAGGTAAAGATCAGTAATTAATTGAAGTTTACGTCCAAACATCCAAACCTGAAGAGTAAATTCAGTACAGTAATAATTCTTGGCTATATGAACTAGAAATTCCATATGAAGGATATACTGTCCCTTTAGTTTGGACACTGTGGCTCTGATATCTGTATTAAGTATTGAAGAACCAATCAGAGTAGCAGTCATAGAACATGTCATATAATAATCCATTATCAAAAGCTGTTTCATGATGAGAATAGATTTTTGACAGGGAAAACAAATTTTGAAAAGTATTTTCACAAAAGAAGGAGTGAATATAGGGTCTGTTGGTCTCTACTGAGGAGCGAAAACAAAAAGAATCACCCCCAAGAATATAGCCACGATCCCAGCCATCTAATGACAATCTTTGGTGGCTTGCCATTCTGGATAATTTCCAAACAAACACTGTCCAGGGATAAATATTTGGTGCATATATTGGGTACAGCATTTAGCCTTAATAGTCTCCATCATGTTGAACAAGAAGAAAAAGCAGGTCCATGTTAACTGTGTGAATTTCTTTCCCATCAAATGTCTCAAGTATCAGGCATAGCCCTCAAGAAAATGAAGAAGTACTTTAGGAGCAATTATGTATACAATCCATTCATGAGACACCAAAACATTCAGTATGGTACTCAATCTCTATTATTTTGTGCCATAATTTTCAAAAGGAAATTTTTCTATAAGATAATAGAATTTAAAGTCCCCCATCTCTTATCTTTTTAGACTCCATGGGTCCCAGTTACAGAGGACATTGTATAATGTGTATTGGCAGCAAACATACATAATCAGACACACTCCCTAGTTTTTGATGGCTACCTTCTTTGTTGTGAGATGATAACATCAGCTCCCATTTGGATTCAACACCTCCCTCTGCAGGGAACCTCCTTCTATAATCAGAAAGTGACCCTCATTTTTATATGCTCTTCACCAAAAGATAACTGTACTAGAGACTGTATATCCTATAGTCTGTAGATAGCTCATTACTTCATGCCTAGATGACAGAAAATAGCCCATTCAGTTAAGTAAATCAAGCTTCCTGACCTCAATTATGAATAGAAAAATAGAGATGAAATGGACTGTCTTCTTTATTTAAACCATCTTCCTCCACTCTCCATAAGGGCAATACTCTGAAGAAGTACAGTTACGTAGGAATTGCTTTACTGATGACATGGAGGAATTTTTAATTAAAGTGTAATAGGGGAAAAAATTAAAGCTTCTCTTAAAACTTTTCTTATTCCAAAGATAGTCACTTAGAAAATTAAAACCTTCCTGTATTTCCTCTTCTAAACCTCTTTATTCTCCTCTGCCCATTCCCACTACCCCTTGGTTTTCTTTCATAGGCTTTGCTGCACCCTCAAAAAAGCAATGCCTTTTGTAAACATTCTGTGTAATTCTCTACTTGTCTGTTTAGAAATGTCTCCACCATAAAATGGTTTTGCTGCCTGGATCCTTTTCCTTCCTTCTTTGGTTTATTTTCTCAATCTGAGTAATTTAAATTCTCATTAGCCCATTCAAAGTTTTCTCAGAAGAGCAAGATAAATACTGAGAAGGGTCCAGATGATAGGATCTCCTGTCTCATTCTCCTCTCCAGGTTAAGTTGAAGATTGGGCTTTTTAGTGACTGATACCCTATTGGGTTCAGCATTTCCCAGGATAGAATAAACAATATAACCTAAAATGAGAAAGATGTTTTCCAACAGTCATCTACTCTGAAATGCCCTTTGCTCTTCCACAAAATAAATCACAGTACTATGTTGAGTCAAGTTGAAATTATCTCCTCCTTCCTCATTAAGCTTACCAAAATAAGGACATTTTATGGGACGCTTAATTATTCTTCCCTGTGAAATTAGCCATAATTGGAGATGTTCTCCTACTGTCTTTTCTGGAAATATCATCAGTTGTTTTTTAAAGCAGTAAGCTGAAAATTTCTCATACACTACCGAAGACCAGTACTGACAATAAATGTTCATTGAAGAGGAAAACATTGGTGATATTTTGCAAAAATGAAGTAAAATCACTCTATGTAACAATGTAATGAGTTTATCAAAATTTTCTGTTAACTGCGTCTCAGGGGTAATTATTACATACATACTATCTCCATGTTCAAAATCATTAAAACATCTTTTTAGATTATTAAGAAGCTTTTTTAAAATCACAGTAGCTTCTTTGTTTGGTAACTATTTATTAAGTAATTACCTAAAATAAACAATTGCAAATACACTTTTTCATGTCCTATTTACCCAAGATTTATTATTATTTCGTTCCTTGCAATTGTAAAGCTACAAACTAAAGAATATATGGTTAAGCATGAAACAAATTTTAAATTTTCACCAAATTTAATAAAAGGAGAAAATGTGAATTCTAAGGCCAAATGAAAACAAGCACAAGGTATTACTAATTAATAAACCAATACTTATAAAATCCAAAGGAGAAAAAGTGCATTTTAAAGTGTCTAGTCACCAAAAGAAACCTATAATTCAAAGTAACAGAATTTGTAGTATCATTTTATAAACATAGGACTGTATGATAAGTACAAATGTGCTGCAGAGCTAAACCACACTGAAATTTTTATGTGGTTATAAACAGGCTCTAGAGACAGATAGTCTAGGTTCAAATCCCAACACTGCCATTTACTCATTTACTCATTAACTTTGGCAAGTTAAACTCTTTGTGCCTCAGTTTTCTTCTGTAAAGTAGAGATAAATAAGGTTGTTGTAGTGACTATATAGATTTATACATCCAGGCACTTGAAAAGTACTGGGCAAATAGGAACAACTCTATACATGTTTTGTTGTTCTTAGATGTTGTTGCTGTTTTTGCTCTTGCAATACTACATGATATAAAATAATGGAACATACTATTAAATAAACTTTTAGAGAGAAATATACAAGGTTCATCTTTAAATTCTCAAAAAAAAGATCATTGAAAAAAAATACATCATTAATGGCAAATTCTTGATAAGACTTGCCTTTAAAAATAATATTATTTGGGGTGCCTGGGTGGCTCAGTTGGTTAAGTGTGTGACTCTTCATTTCGGCTCAGGTCATGATCCCATGGTCGTGAGATTGAGCCCCTAGTCAGTCTCTGTGCTCAGCATGGAGCCTACTTAAAATTCTCTCTCTCCCTCTCCCTTTGCCCCTCTCCCCTCACTCCCACTCAGTCTTTTTCTCTCTCTCTCTCAAAATAAAAAATGAAAATAAATAAAAATAACATTATCAAATGTAATTACAAGAATAAACATGTGGCATCTCAAGCATTTCGATCTCGTCATTCCTAATCATTCAAGAAGATATAATTATCATGAACAGCAATTGTGGAAAATATGTTTCATTCAAAGAGGACCTAAGATGGATGGAACCAAATTCATCACAGGAGGGTGATGCTGCATGATGCCAGAATTTAACATAATAAAGACAAACCTCGGTGTATACTGAAATAGAAGTTCTAAAGCACACTCACTATAATGCACAATTACTCAAAAGAAGATGAAAAAAAATAGGGCTCAACATTTGGCCAAAATGCTTAAATGCCTCTTCAGGCTACACTGTTAATTAACAAGAACAGCTGATTGTCATAACCAAATGGGGAGTACTCCTTTTTCTTTTTTAAGATTTTATTTATTTATTTGACAGAGAGATAGAGAGCACAAGTAGGCAGAGGCAGGCAGAGGGAGAGGGAGAAGCAGGCTCTCTGCTGAGCAGGGAGCCTGATGCGGGGCTCGATCCCAGGACCCCGGGAACATGACCCGAGCCGAAGGCAGCCGCTTAACCAACTGAGCCACCCAGGTGCCCCTAAATGGGGAGTACTCTTTTACTGAGCCAGAAAGACTATGGTATTTTTCAGCTCATGGACCCAAACACTTTAGCCTTTCAGCTTCTTCTCCCTTATTTATTGAATATTATCTATTCTTCAAAGTCAGTCTCAAAGCCTATGTCCTCACAAAGCATGGAATGATTTCTACCCCCCTCCCCATGGGAAGTCATCTCTCATTTGAATTCATACAGACTTATTTTCTCTTCATCCATTTGTCCCTTATTCTGAGCAGACTTTTACTTTTAGCTAACTTTTTATATGCCTGTTTCTGCTGTAACTAGATAAAATATAATTTCCTTGAGGTCAGAGATACACTTGAATAGGTTCTGTTCCCCTAATTTATCTATGACATCAGATTGAACTGTAACTTCACCAATATGTGTTAAGAAAGGAAAATTTTACTTTTTCATATTAAAAAAGCCTGGAGTTGTTCATTTGAACTTAAATCACAGAATTTTTATTGCAGATGGCTTAATCAATGGTAGTAATGATGTGATCGATATAACAACACAGTCTTCTAATTTTCAGAGTGAGATAAAACATAAAATGAGAAAAAAAGTTGAGCCAGTTGTTATTATAAAGCTTCTTTTATTTTCAAATTATTGCAAAGAAATTCCATTTGGCTTTCCTTAAGCTATTTCTATTGACTTCTTTAACTCATAGATAGATGGCAGCCTTCAAAATTATGCCTGCCTTGTAAGTAGTATTCTGATTCTCTGTCATTCAACCATTAAATGTCCCATTGTCAGATGACAGCCTCAGCAAAACAAATTTAGTATTATATCTGAGCTTGTCATTCTCCTTGCCAAAGGCTTGACCATAAAAGGTGTCTGAATCTGAGCAAGCTACTGAAATTCAGTCAAAATAGAAAGTGTGTATAGGGAGACTGGGGACAATGGGGATCAGAGTGACAGAGAGGGCAGGATTTTAGAACTCCTGCAAAGGTTAGGGACAAATTTCTCACAGATATAATGAAAATAGTTCTGCCTTTTAGTTAGAAATAAAAAGTACAGTGTTGTAATGGTACATAAAATTACATTTAGATAGTCATTATTCAAAAAATGTAGGTTTACTTGGAGCAGTGTGCAACTAATACATAAAAAGATAAGCCGCTGGAATAATTTGCAAAGTCCAACAGTGGACACAAAGTGGGAAGTCTGTATGAGAAAGGCAACATTGTAATAAATGCAGTTAAGATTTTTCTTTCTTTTCTTTGTTGTTTTCTTTTTTAAAGTAAATGGTATTTGGAAATGAGTCATCTGGAGAAAAGTAAGATTCCATCTATAAATCACACTTCTAACACAATAAACTAAAAATAGAATAAAAATTAAATGTAAAGCCTGAAACTATTAGGGATTAGAAGAAAACACGGTAAAATACCTCTATAAACTTAGAGTTGGGGCTCAAAAATCCAGATTCAGTAAAAGAAAAGACGGATAATTGTAATTAGATTTAAAAACCTGTTTGACCAATGAATCATGGAACACTACATCAAAAACTAATGATGTACTGTATGGTGACTAACATAACATAATAAGAAAAATTATTAAAAAAAAAGAACCTGTTTCACAAAAAAAAGAAAAAGATCAAAATCAAAAGACAAAAAAACAAAAAAAAGCATGGTAATATCTGTTGTAGAAAAATAGGAATAATCTTTCTAATATATAAAATTCCTGGAAATAAAAAAAAAATTAACAACTAAACAAAAAAATTATCATATGGAATGAATCGAAATTTCACAGTAAAGGACTACAAATGGTCCTTAAATGAAAATAAAGTTGTTGATCCTAATTTAAAAAAGAAATGTGAATAAAACCTACATGGAATTCTCATTTCCTGTCTATGGGGTGGGCACATATCCAAAATTAGCAGCACACACTGTGGCACTGGCTACAGGGAAACAACTACTCTCCCACTGTTGCTGGAGGGAATGATAAATGGTACAATTCCATAAAGAGCAACTTAATAACAGCAGTATTACAAAAGAACTTACCTATTATCTATGAATAAACCAATATATTTGTAAAATGAATAAACAAGTTATTCCATGCAGCATTGCTTATAATAGCAAAAAGCTAGAAACAACTCAAATGTCCCTCTGTATGTGACTATTTAAATAAACAATGGAAAATTGTCAAAACTAGAATGCCATAGAACTATTATCATAAGAACTTTCTATATGTACTGATAAGTAAATATCTCTATGGTATATCATTAAGTGAAAAAAGCAAGGAGCAGAACAATCTATAGTGTGCTATTTTTTGTATAAGTAAGAGGATAAGAATATATATTCATATTCACTGGCAACTTCATAAATAAAGTGATATGATACACAAAAAGATTTTTAGAAATGTTTAGCTATTGGGGCAGAGGGAAGGAACATTTTTGTGGACGGGAGAAAAACAAGTTTTTCATTGATACAGTTTTATGTTTAAAGAAACATGTGCATACATTGCATATTTTTAAAACATCCAGAATATTAGGGTAGAGAATATAACATAATGTTACCTTAAATAATATTTTAAATATTTTGGTTCATATAGAGGATGGCTAGCTACGGAATTGCTTATAGTCCTCATTTTCATAGTCTTCAAATTCATTCATTGACTAGACACATATAGAACATAGTTAGGGGGAAATGCTTACAAAATCACATCATATTACAAGAAAAGAAAAAATAAGGAGTGTAGTTTTTCATCTTTTGTCAAGACAAAGATTATACCAGTTCTAAGGAGCATCTGTTAAAGCTAATATCCCTATGCTCAAATAGCCTCACTTAAGAGCATCAAAATCACCATGCTAGATATATCCATGGCATTTTGAAATTTTTAAAATACTTCCCTTTCAAATATTTATTTAGTCCTGTGACATAAGCAAGACTAATATAGTTATTTTCACTTTGAAAGGAGAAAAGAGTTGTAATAGAATACCAAAACATCTTAGCCGAGGTCATTTATACAGAATATAGTAGAATCAAGCCATGAAGATAAATCATCTGACTCCAAATTTGCATTTATCAATCATGTCCAATGGCTCTTAACTTCCACGGAATAAAATCCAAGTATATTTGGCCATCACAGAGAGCTCTCCACAGGGGCTCCCATCCATTTTTTCATTGAAGTCATATACATCTGTTACGCCCAATCCCGACTGGGACTTCCTGTTTTTCCACCTTGGATTATTCATTTGTTTGCACCTAGAATGGCTATGGCCTCAATTTACCCACCATTCTACCTCAAATACTATCTTTTTGGTGAAATCTTCACCAGTCACCCACTGTAGTGTTGGTCTTCTTAACTTAGGATATAAACAATACTGTCCTTTATTATCACTTTGCTTGGCATATCTTGTCCATCCTTCTAGATTACTGTGTTGATAAAGTTCACAATTTCTTTATCTTTCTGTTTCCTACAGAGCCATAAACAATTATATTGAGGGTGAATATATATTCAGAAACAATAATGAGAGCCTAAAGAAGAACAGAGTTGAAGACAGAAAAAATAGAAATGGGGAAAATTAGCAATATGGAAAAAATTGATTGTGATTGGATTGATTCAATGTGGGGAGACAGCAAGGAATTAAGGAGGGCTTCTGAAAATAATATATATTAGTGCTTTTAATATAGAGATTATTTGTAAATAAAAGCTGGTTTCAGGAGAACTTGTCAAGTCCAGTTTGAAATGTCTATGAAGTAGTAGAAATACAAGACATAATATCAGGACAAAAGTTCCAGATATAGAGCTGGTTTTCATCTAATAGAGATGATTATTAAAGATGAGGGAATGGATGAGGTCAGAGAAGGAGAGAGTGCACAGAGAGGAAAGAACTTATCCTAGGAAAAGCATGGTATTCTCCTACAAGGATGGAAGGATAAAACAGACTTTTGAAGGAGACAGCTGAGTACTAGGAGAGGTAAAAAGGGAACCACTACATTCTAAGAATTACAAGCTCTAAGAAGTGAGAATCCTTTACAAGGAAGTAGAGGAAGAAGACAACTATGTCGGGGCGCCTGGGTGGCTCAGTTGGTTAAGCGACTGCCTTCAGCTCAGGTCATGATCCTGGAGTCCCAGGATCGAGTCCCGCATCGGACTCCCTGCTCGGCAGGGAGTCTGCTTCTCCCTCTGACCCTCCCCTGTCTCATGCTCTCTCTCTCTAGCTCATTCTCTCTCTCAAATAAATAAATAAAATCTTAAAAAAAAAAAGACAACTATGTCAAATTCCATGCTTCAGGTAGAGTTTTATCAGGGATGTATATGTGTTTGTCTTGTGCACAGAAAAGAGAGAGTGTCCATATAGGCTGATGAAGTTAAATAGGAATCAGTCATAATTGTTACTTACTGGCTACTTTAATAAGTTATTTAAGTTTTACAATGCAATAACAAAACATAGTAGAAAATTTTCTGTGGACTCATTTTCTCACCCTAACTTTTACTGTGAAAAGCTAAGGCTCAGGTGCTGTTAACGTTGGAAGCACCATTTGAGACATAATGCGGCTGGATCATTTTGAGAACACTAAGAAAAATACCAAGTTTATCACTAATACATTTAATGGGGAAACTAGCTTTCCAACTTTTTTGTACATTAATTTTCAGACCTTGCAAGGTCATTATACTTTATTAGTAGTACTTTAAAGACAGACGATGAAAGATTCCATTTGCAGCAAAAGGAGTCTGCTATATTCAGTGTGTTAACATTACTCCAGTAATATAATGGGGGTTACATGTTTCAAGGGGTAAGACTACTTTATAATAAGAGGTGATTTTTTTCCCCATTACCTTTTAAGTAGGTCCTGTTACAGTCTTTTATCACTACAATCTCTGCCCACAACAATGAATGAGAATAACAAACAATTCAGAGAATGAGAAATATGATCAAAAAGAAATATCCCTAACAATATTTATACCTTATTTCAAAGACCTAACATTTTTATTTTTCCCTATGCAATGATTTCTTAAAAGAAAACAATTCACATTTTTAAATGGCTTTTTAATTCAGCCCTTTCAAAATGGAAAGCATGAGATAAGCATGTCTCTTGCATGCATATCTAATCTGCTATTGTTTAGATAAAAAGGCACTTTTAGTCTGAAATGAAATACTTTGATAGAAATCTTCAAATGTGGCTTTTTAAAGCAGAGTTACAATCTTTTCTTAATTCCTGAAGCATAAGGGCACTCACTTTTTATCTATTTATTTATTTATTTTTAAAAATTTTTTAAAGATTTTATTTATTTATTTGACAGAGAGAGACAGAGCAAGAGAAGGAACACAAGCAGGGGGGAGTGAGATAAGGAGAAGCAGGCTTCCCCCTGAGCAGGGAGCCCGATGGGGGCTTGATCCCAGGACCCCGGGATCATGACCTGAGCCGAAGGCAGACATTTAATGACTGAGCCATCCAGGCACCCCAAGGGCACTCACTTTTTAAACAAGTTATATAGGCTTTGAATAGTCCTTTATAGAGAAAAGAGAAAATGACTTGCAGAATATACATACAAATCTAGACTTTGGAAGATACTATTTTTTTTTTTTAATTGGAGATGTAAACAATGTTGGGAAAATGTCTGTGTATCTTTTATTTTCCTTTTTCTTTTTTTTTTAAAGATTTTATTTATTTATTTGCCAGAGAGAGAGCGAGCACAGGCAGGCAGATCAGCAGACAGAGGGAGAGAGAGAAGCGGGCTCCCCGCGGAGCAGGGAGCCCAACTCAGGGCTCATTGATCCCAGCACCCCGGGATCATGACCTGAGCGAAAGGCAGATGCTTAACCGCCAGAGCCACCCAGGTGCCCCATTATTTTCCTTTTTCTTTCTCCTTGCCTCTCCTTTTTGAATTTTTGCCTTCTCTGATTTTCTTTTCAAAATTCATTGTATCTGTGAATCATTCGAGCATTCTTCTGATTCACAAAATTAGAAACTCTGAGATTAGTTTAGACTACTCCTCTCCTTCAACTCACATCCAATTAGTTATCCTGTTCCATTGATTCATTACTTGGAATATCCCTAGGATTGCACCTGTCTTCTCTTTTTGGAGTCACCACTTCATGCACCACCCTAATTCACTTGTTACATTCCTACTTCATTTCTTCTTGCATGGGTGCCAAATTCATCTTCTAAAAATGTAATTTTCGGGTGCCTGGGTGGCTCAGTTGGTTAAGTGACTGCCTTTGGCTAAGGTCATGATCCGGGAGTCCCACATCGGGCTCCCTGCTCAGCAGGGTTTCTGCTTCTCCCTCAGACCCTCTCGTGCTGTCTCTCTCTCCTTCTCTCTCTCAAATAAATAAAATATTTTAAAAAATAAAAATGTAATTTTTATTACTAACCAGTTCAGAAATTATGCTTTTCATGTGTGGAAAAAATAATAGCTCCTGCCACCCATATAATGTACCTTATTTTTCAAACTATTGCAATGTATATCATTTCAGTTTATTTTTACTAGAGAAAATACACATTGTTGGCCTTCATTTACAAGTGAGGAAAACTTAATTTATAGAGCTTAAGTAACTTGACCAGGGATGGAAATTAAAGTGAAGACAAATCTATGACTGGAGTACAGATCCCTTGACTCCTATACTTTGTTCTCTTACCCACCTTACATGCTAAGCTCAACCTTTAGGCTATTCATTCATCTAGTCCTCTTTTACCTAATAGCACCTCTGATTATTATCAGATATTGTCCCATGAACAGATGTTGGGGCTAACAACAAGGGGACTAGCATAGGGAATAGACAATAAAAAGCAGAAATACAAAAGCTCTGTTTGTCATCCCTTTTGTCACCAGAAATCTTTACATTCAAAGCAACAATTGCAGCCAGGTTTATAAACTCAGGTATTTGAAACTGTAACATTCCTGTAAGTTTGATTCTCAGTGCAGGGACAGCTGCCTGGAGAAACTGGGCCTATTGACCTGGGCCACAGAGAGTTGCAATACATCATAGCAGTGTATCACTGTAGGTAAGTGATCTGAAGGGATGGATTTCTAAATTTAAGCTGTGCTTACACTGATTGATATACCAGTCAGATGCTTATCCAAGTTGAGCTGAATATACAGGGACATATCAACATCAACTACATGGCATGGTAGTTTCAATCAAACATACACATGCACGCACGCACATGTACACATACTCAATGGGCTGAAATAACATATGTTTGTAATGAGCTTCCCTGGTATTTTCAGATGATTATTTCACTGAATGGGAAACAAGTTTACGCTCAAATAGAAAAGAAAAGGAGATTTAGGAAGGCTCTATCTTATTTCTGATGAAAATTCCAGACCTGGATTAAAATTTTCTCTGACTAATAAAGAAAACATACCTCAAAGTCTATGAAAAAATGCTTCAAAAATTTGGGGCCAACTACAAAGTTGGACAGCACAGTTCCAAAGACTGCCCTCACTTTTAACACCAACTGCAACTTTGGATCCTCAGTTTCAGTAATTCGGTAGAAGAATTTATAGAATTCAATGAAAGCTATTATACTCATGGTTATAGAGTATTACAGGGAAAGGATACAGTTTAACATGAGCCAAGGAAAGAAGCATATGGGGTGGAGTCCAGGAGAAATACCAAATGCAGAATGGCCATTATCCTTTCCCCATGGAGTCAGAACTCGTTGCTTTCCTGGAATTGATGTGTGACCATACACATAGAGCACAATGAATTGGGCAAGTTTACCAAGCTTTCATGTCCTGAGCTTTTACTGAGGCTTCTTTCACATAGATATGAGTGATTGCCCATACGGTTGATCTCTGTCTCCAGGTCAATGGACACCAAGTGATCCCAAACCCATTCCCTAAATCACAGTGTAAGTCTTTCTGGCATAGTCAGCCCCTGCCCTAAGACTTTATGAGTATATCCAGGCCCTGTCCTAACTCACATCATTAGACTATCCAGTATGACCCAAAGCCCCCAGGCAAACAAAGACATTCCATGTTACTAGGCTTAATGTTCCAAGGGCCCAGAGATTACCACCCAGAAGTTAAGAGCAAAGGCCAGACCTCTTTTAGTGAGGCCAAACTTACTACTACACAGATCCTGTAGTATGAGTCTGAAAGTACATAACAAAAGACAGAGAGGAAGAAAATACATGAAAATATATTTTTTTCAGAAAATGGAAACAAATGTCAGACACATAAAACAAGGTATGCAATATGGCAGCACTTAGCTAAAAAAGAAGCTAGCTGGAAGACAAAGCAGACATACAAAGAAAGTATCAATAGATTACAATTGTAAACCTGAGAGGACATTACAAAATACTTATATTCAATTTAAAGTAGAATTGTTATTGCTAAAAAAAAAAAAATTCATGCAAAATAAGTGAATGAAAGCCTTGAGGAACCTCAAAATGTGGAAGAAGACAAGAAGTAAAAATGATCAGAGAGACTTGGTATTGAGAACAGTATATGGAAATCCAAAATTCAGGTAATTACTGCTTTTGAAGAGTAGAAAAGATGAAATGGAAGCAATTTTCAGAGCAGTTTTAAATTAACAAATAATAATAATAGAATAAAAACTGTCAAGCTATAATAAAAAAAATTAAAATTAAACAAAATATCTTGAATTTTTTAGTTTGAGAAGTTCAGAGCATAACCTAAAAAGACATTAGTAGGCTTAAATTCATTAGGAAAAATAGACCAGTACAGGACTCAGCTGGGAAAAAAATATACCAAATTCACCCACAAAGTTTCTTTCAAATATTCTTTGCAACAATATTTTAAGAAAAAAAATGTTGCATTACCTCTATGGAATTTTGAGTAAAAAAGTTTGCAAAGCCAGAACATATTCATTGTGAAATTATCATTCATTAAAGAATACCAGAGAAAGACATCCATAATAAATTAAGACTTAGGGCGCCTGGGTGGCTCAGTTGGTTAAGCGACTGCTTTCGGCTCAGGTCATGATCCTGGAGTCCCGGGATTGAGTCCCGCATCGGGCTCCCTGCTCGGCAGGGAGTCTGCTTCTCCCTCTGACCCTAACCCCTCTCATGTGCTCTCTCTCTCAAATACATAAATAAAATCTTTGGAAAAAATAAATAAATAAATAAATAAAGACTTAAAACACCACTAAGAAGAGTCATCATGGAAAATTGATTCAGTAACCAAAAAAAAAAAAAAAAAAAGAAGCCCAATTAAAAAGTGGGCAAAGGAATTGAATAGACATATCTCTAAAGAAGACATGCAAATGGTCAACAACTATATGAAAGGATGCTCAACCTCACTAATCAACAGGGAAAAGAAGATCAAAATCATCATATCACTTCACACCTATTTGAATAGCTACTATAAAAAAAACTAGCAGGTAAAAAAATTTGCAAGGATGTGGAAAATTGGAACCCTTATACACTTTTGGTGGGAATGTAGAATGGAATAGCCATTCTATGGTATGAAAATACCCTGAAGCCTCCTCAAAATATTAAAAATAAAGCTATCATGTGACCCAGCAATTCCACTTTTGAGTATATAATCCAAAAGAATTGAAATCAGGATCTCAAAATGTATCTACGCCCCCATGATCGTTGCAGCATTATTCATAATAGCCAAGATATAGAAAGACCCAAATGTCTGATGATGATGAATGGATAATGAAAATGTGGAATTTATACTTAGGGGAATATTATCCAGCATTAATAAAGAAGGAAATCCTGCCATTTGTGACAACATGGATGAACCTGGAGGACGTCATGCTAAGTGAAATAAGCCAGTCACAGAAGGCCAAATATTGCATATTTCTACTTATATGAGGTATCTAAAATAGACAGACTCATAGAAACAGAGAATGATGGTTGTCAGGGGCTGGAGAGATGAGGAAATGGGGAATTGTTTTTCAGTGGGTAGAAAGTTTCTGTTATGCAAGTTGAATAAGTTCTCAAAATCTGTATGACATAGTATCTTTAGTTAATAATACAGTGTTGTGCACTTTACAACACGTTAAGAGAATAGATCTTATAATAACTTCTTACCAAAAACAAAACAAAACAAAAAAAACTTATAAATGAACACAAAGAAGTTTTTGGAGGTAATAGATACGTTTAGTACCTTAGTTGTGGTAATGGTATCATGGGATGCTTATGTCCGAGCCCGTATATATTAAATGTGTGCAATTTTTTGTGTAGATATATACTTCAATAAAGCTGAAAAAAGGTTAAAAGTTTGAGATAATAGAGGCAGTGATCATTAAGCTTATTTAAACCTAGACTTAAAACTAAATAATTGTCCTAAATAAAGTTGGGATACATAATGTAAATTTTAGTTCTTAAAAGAGAATATACACATTGGATGTAATTTCTAAATAGGAAATGATTTGAAAATTTAACCCATATTTTTAAAACAACAGAGAGAGAAAATGAAAACATACTATTATGATTGGTTTAAAAAGATAATTTTCATAGTTAAAATGATTGAGTATCCACTATATTCCAAGATTGCCATGTATTTTTTTCTTCAATAATCTCAACAAATCTGTAAGGTACTTATTGTTATCCCCATCTGTATTAGTTTCTTAGATACTCTGTAACAAAATTACCACAAATCAGGTGGCTTAACACAACGGAATTTATTCTGTCACAGTTATGCACAAAGTCCAAAATCATGGTATTGGCATGGCTGTACTCTGGAGGCTCTAGGGGAGAATCCTCTTCCAGTTGATGGTGGCTGCAAGCTTTCATTGACTTCCTTGGCTAGGGCCGCCTCTCTGTATTGTCTCTGTCTTTACATTGCCTTTTCTCTGTGTTGTGTTTTCTCCTTTTCTGTCTTTTATAAGGACATTTGTCATTGAATTTAGAGCCCACCCAGGTAATTCAGGATGATCTCATCCAAGGTCCTAAATTAAATCTGCAGTGACCATTTGTCCAAATAATGTAACATTCACACAATCTAGGAATTAAGGATGTATCTTTTGGGGGACTACCAGTCAACCCACTACACAATCTTACAGATGAGAAATAGCTCTAAGAGTTTAAATAACTTCTCCAAAGTCAGAGATATAAATGGCATAGGACTTTAACACATAATGTTATTTGTCTTTACCACAATTCTTGAGTTTGAATACTTAAAGGAAGAATACTTTCTTAACATGACACTTTAAAATATCTTAACTAAAATATTTTAATTCATTACCCAACTTGAAGCACTAAAAGCATTTTAATAAAAATCCATATTGATATAAGGATCTGTTATCATCTGTTTGTTATTTCAAAAAGTGTATTGTCTAAAAGGGAAAATTGAATAGAACATTTATCATTAATAAAAATTAGCTGTTTTGTGGTTAATATAAATGTTATAGAATTGCAGTAGGGTTTTTTAAAAAAAATTTATGTATTTATTTTAGAGAGAGAGCTGGAGGAGGGGCAGAGGGAGAGGGAGAGAGTCTTAAGCAGATTCCACGCTGAGTGCAGAGCCCAATGTGGGGCTCAGTCTCACAAACCTGAGATCATGACCTTAGCCAAAACCAAGAGCCGGTCACTTAACCTACTGTGCCACCCAGGTGCCCCAGAATTGTGATAGGGTTTTAAAGAAAAGCTATCCAAATAGTTTTTAAAAGAGTTCAGCAAGAATATTTGCTATAAAACCAATTAAAATAAATTAATAGTTTTTACATAGTCCAGTGCTCAAAACAATTCATCAGCAACCTGTTTGTTACTATCCTATGACAAGACACTGTTCCCTCCAAAATATAAAACATAAATCATTGCACTGCTTCTTTTATCACAGCTGTCTTAATAAAGTCAGCTAAACTAAACAGTGTCCTTAGTTAATTTATATTCTGTGACAAACTTTTTATTTTGTCATGTACAAGTAAATATTTCTCCAACTTGTTCCACTCTTTGGCCCAGTATTGAGTGGCACTGCTATAGACCAACAATAACCAAATTAAAAACCACACAATGGAAAAATTCCATTCATAAGTGGCACAAAAGACAGTAGCTATGTAGGAATAAACTTAGCAAGAAATATGCAAGATATGTAGATGCATCATTTCAAAAGTCTGCTGACACAAAAAAAAAATTGAATAAATGGGGGGAAAAGTGTGTTTCTTAAAATAAGTTGCCCCAGACTGAATTAACTGAACGGTATTCCATTAAATTTCACAAGGGCTTTAAATAAGCTAAATAAAAAAGGTTAAAGGACTGTGCAAAATGTAGATTTCTAAAAATAGAAGATGGATGGTGGTGATGGTTGCATAACAATGAGTGTATTTAATGTCATTGAACTCTACACTTAAAAATGCTCAAAATTGTAAATTTTATGTTATGCATATTTTGCCACAATTAAAGAAATAAATTCTTAAATTCCTAGAATCCCTGTATAACCATTGATCCTTCCTTGTTCAGAAATTTGCTGTAACTGATTCCATCTGCTTTGCTAAGTTCTCCCATCATGGAAAGCAGACATGACCCCGGAGCATTAGAGGCTAAGCAAGAGTAAAAGGCCAATAAAATCACCAGAAATCAGTCCAAACATCTCAGAGTTGTATCACCAACTTCTTTTAAGAAATATTTGGAGGCTTTCTATAATACAAGGAAAAATAAAATTGCATTTGTTTAAGCAACTAAAGTTGAATGGATTCCTAAATGAGTGTGTGTAACACACTGAGAAACACTGATTTAGAAAATCCTTTTTCCAAATCTCTCCAGGGATATAAATTGCAATCTCTGACTTTACAAAGTTGAGAATTAAAGAACAATTGCAGTCTAGTGTTCTTAAAAACAACAATGCTTATACATCTTCCCTTGCCTTTGATCATTAATGTATACCATTAATGTACCATTAATATATTAAAAGTATTATCACCTGAAAGCAGTTATCAGACTTTTTCTAAAGACAGGCCATGTAGTAAATATTGTAGGCTTTGCGAGTCAAATCGTTCCTAGCACAAAAACAGGGACGCCTGGTGGCTCAGTCGGGTTAATTATCGACTCTTGATTTTGGCTCAGGTCATGATCTCAACGTTGTGAGATCATGCCCGAGTAGGGCTCTGCACTCAATGCAGAGTCTGCTTGTCCCTCTCCCTCTCCTCCACCCTCTGTTTGTGCCTTCTCTTTCTTTCTCTCATAAGTAAATAAATCCTTAAAAAGAAAGAAAGAAAGAGAGAGAGAGAGAGAGAGAGAAAGAAAGAAAGAAAGAAAGAAAGAAAGAAAGAAAGAAAGAAAGAAAGAAAGAAAACAGCCATAGACAATTCATAAGAATTAATGAGACAGTGTTCCAAGAAAACCTTAGTTATAAAAATGAGTGCCAGGTCAGTTTTGGCCCAAACCCATAGGTTTCTGATCCCTGTCCTAGAGCATAAGAGCAGTATCTTTCTTCTTGCTTTATCTTGTTAATTTCTCCAACCTCAATGTTTTTTTATTTTTCATTTATTTGTTAGAGAGAGCAGCAGAGGGAAAGGGAGAAACAGACTCCCTGCTGAGCAGGGAGCCCAATGTAGGACTCCATCCCAGGACCCCAGGATCATGACCTGAGCCAAAGGCAGACACTTAACCGACTGAGCCACCCAGGTGCCCCCACCTCAATATTTTAAGCACAAGATGTTTGATTTGAACCTAAAGGTATCACTCTCACTTCTTCCTAATTAATTTCTGCCCTTTATTCTATTGGTCAGAGAAATCTTAAATACAGAAATCTGCTGTCATTTAACTATGGGATCTTGGATTTCCTTTAATTTATAGAAGCTAAATTTATGTTGTTTGACATGCTAGAAGAGTTTTCTGTAAATATTCTTACATATCAAACATTTAATTTTTCAAATGACAATGGAGAGTAATATATGAGCACAAACCTTAATATATTTATTTAAAGTATGGTCTGGCTGACTGTTTAAGTGCCATTAATATCTCTTGTGATTTTACTTAATTCACTTTAAAGTAGTGAGTCAGTATTAAGCATTTTACTATATATATAAATCTATTCAGAAAAACAAGTCTTAAGATAAAGGACAGATGTAAGTATTAATAGCTTCCCTTCGTAGAATTATATTTTCTTCCTCTTATTTTCATGGGAATTGGTTCTTCTGAAAGGTGTGCTTAGTCAAGGGGTAAATAACTACCTCCAGAAACCACATAAATCTTATCTACACTACTTAACATCCTTCAGTGCTCTGGGAACCAATATATTTAAGTTCTGACCCTCAGGTCTTTATGTACTTTGTCCTATCTCTCTGGATTTTTCCTTCCCATCTCATTTTCTCAACTCCATATTGAAGACCTCTGATCTCTGTTTGACACTGCCATAATGAAATCTTGCCCAGAACTTTTTCAAAAGAGATTTTATAAACATTGAAAAAAAATTAGTAGATGAAAAGTAATTTTAATTGTTAAAAATGTTGCATTCAAAAAGATAGGTTATAAAATATTAAAAGAAAGTACATCTTCTTTAAAATACACACACATTAAGTAAGGGAATCCAGTTACATTTCCCAAACTGGTAAAATCACAAAAGCAGGAAGTCCAATATACTCTCACATAATGATTACAAGAAGTGAACTGAAGACTTAGAACAAAGCTGGATCCAGACTTTCCACTGAAATAAAACAGAAGAGCTACAAACAAGAAGATAACTCATACTCAGCATATAAACATTTACTCCTGTTGGGAAATAAGTCTACATTATATGTGAAGTACAGACATCTTTTTTTTCTTTTAAGTTTTTTTTTTAATTTAAAAAGAAATATAAAATAAATATAATGTAAGAAATAAATTTTTTTTTCTGCAGGGAACTAAATATAAAATAGTAAAAGATAAAGCAAAATAATCAAGTAAAGACAGAAGCAACAAGGACATGTTCTAGACCAAGTTAGGAAAGCAAACTGGGAGAGGAGTGGCAGTCAAAAGGCCACTAATATTAAATCATCCACGGGTTAAGATTAAATTCTTAATCGACTCTTAAGCTAGAAGCACCTAATACTTAACATTAAAGCATCGATAAGAAGTACATCAGGTAAAATGACCTTGGTCTAGGTCTTGATATATACAAATTTTACTCTTTTAAAAAAATATATTTTATTTATTTATTTATTTGACAGAGAGAGAGGGAGAGAGCACAAGCAGGGGGAGCGGGAGGCAGAGGGAGAAGGAGAAGCAGGCTCCCCGCTGAGCAGGGAGCCCGATGCAGGGCTCGGTCCCAGGACCCTTGGGATCATGACCTGAGCTGAAGGCAGACGCTTAACTGACTGAGCGACCCAGGAGCCCCTACAAATTTTAAGAATATAACCATCTTAATGAAGTCCCAATAGTTCATTTTTGCCCTTGCTTCCCTTGCCATTTGCAACGATGTGGATGAATCTAGAGGGTATTATGCTAAGCGAAATAAGTCAATCAGAGAAAGACATGTGTCATATGATCTCACTGATATGAGGAATTCTTAATCTCAGGAAACAAACTGAGGGTTGCTGGAGTGGTGGGGGGTGGGAGGGATGGGGTGGCTGG
>NC_138375.1:81638542-81672188 GCF_054177405.1 Leptonychotes weddellii | reverse complement strand
GTAAACAATGAATCATGGAACACTACATCAAAAACTAATGATGTAATGTATGGTGATTAACATAACATAATAAAATAAAATTTAAAAAAATTTAAAAAAAGAATATTTATAACCACTTGTTATATTTGTGACTTACATTTAAACTGTACTTTGAAAAATAAATTCATTGAAGTGTAGTCAGAAATCTCCTATCAGACATTAAATGTAAAACAGAATTAGCAGGTCTCCTTTGGTAAAGTCAGGAGTCCTGATGGAAGATGTGTGAGCCCCCAAAACCTGCATAGGGGTTGCTGGGATGGAAATATTTAGAAACACTGGACCCCAGATTTCTTAAACATTCCAGGCCAGCAGAAGTGGCCCCTTCTCAGTACTGAAAGAGGGTAGCCTCCAACTGCCTAGAGACCTTGATAATTAGGTATTTCTCTCATATTTATCTTGCCTTTCTGAAGACACTTTTTCTTGTTATTTAGAAAAAGAAGAGAGACTTGATGAACATATTTAAAAAGACTTTCGCCTCAGAGGAACAATTTGAAGAAAGGTAAAGGAAACATAACAAGTTACCATGGAGAAATAAGATGGCAATCAAAGGAAATTTCACAAGGGCAAGTCAGACCCAACTACATTTCAATAAAGACTGCGTAGCAAACTCTGTGATGTGGCCATGTCCCTTGGGATTCCTTTGATCCTTTCAATAAGCCCATCTTGCAGCTTCCTTGTGCATAGCTTTCAACAGCCTGCACCTGTAACACTCAGCACTGTGCTGAACTAAGGGATCATTTTGCCCTTCCTACTCAGAGAGCTAGAAGTGTCTGGGAAAATGTTTACAATGTTCCCACAGGGTGGTCTTAGAGAATAGTCAATGGGTACAGTAGATTGAAAGCCTAAAGATCTTGCCTCAAATCAATCAAACTTGGAGGCGTAAGTTTCATTCCAGAGTTTCCTGTGTGATCAGACTAAAGCTGAGATTTTGTGTGAAATTACACCCTTTTTTTTACTTCCTCCACTTTTCCTTTCTTTCCTTTTGCATTCCTTTGAGGATTTCTCCTGAGAGCATTTCCTTAGTAACTCACTTGCACTAAGTCCTTGTCTCAGTGTCTGAGACCTCTTTTCTCATATTTCTTATTTTTGTTGTACCTACCTTCCTTGTCCTGATCTGTTTACCTATGGTGAATATGAGTTTAAAAAATGAGTAATGAAAACCAGCAGTCAGAAATTGGAACTATGGGAAAAGATTATACCATACTTATATACTCAACTTTACATGAGGTTGAGAGAAGAAAGTGTGGGAAAGTCAGATTCCAGAAAAAGCAGTGTAGGGAGTTAACCAGAAAATGAAAAGTCATCTGGCTAAGTGTGTCAGGCCTGCAGAGCAAAGAGAGGGCCTGTGGATTTAGCCCAGGGTTGCAAATGATGTGGCTAAAGATTTAATTGGTTGGAGTTCAAACATGATCCTGTTCAAAGATGAACCAAGTAGAGATGATCTGCAGTGTGGCAGAAATCAGTCATCTAGTGGCTTATCTAGGACTTATAAAGATAATGTGTATATTATCTTCTAGATGTGTACATCTAAAAAAGAGCTAAAGGACATATACATATATTTACCTGAAATGCTTCAAAATACCTATATTAAATGGAATTACTCTTCCCAATTTACACCATATCTTTTTATGCCATATTTGAAATCCCTCTTTAGTTTAACATTCATGTTATTTATGTAAATTGATTTCACTAACATTTTTGGAGGCCATTGAGTATTGGAGATGGTGTAGGATGGGATGCAAATGGCAGGTTATAACAGACAATATGATTTTACACAGATTTTGAATCTCCTATGTTTCTAAGGCAATCTCTGATGAGATTTATTTATTATATGGGTACTATTCTTTACTTGTTATAGGTCTATAAAAAGTAGCTTGAAACAAATAAAAAGAAAAACTATCCAGGAGAGAGCAAGGTCAACTTATTATCATGACATTCTTGGGAGAAATCCACATTCTGCATGTTCTAAGAAGTGTACTGATGTAAATATAGTTCTATCTAAACAGATAGTTCATCAGAAGCCAGAATATTTCTTTTTTGAAACTTATATTTATCTATTTGAGAAAGAGACAGAGAGAGAGAGAGTGCACATGCAAGCAGGAGGAGGGGCAGAGGGAGAAGGAGAGTATTTGAGGCAGACTGCACTGAGCTCAGAGCCCAGCGAGGGCTCAATCTCAAGACCCTGAGATCATGACCTGAGCTGAAATCAAGAGATCAGATGCCCAACTGACTTAGTCACCCAAGAGCCCCAGAGGCCAGACCAACACTATTCTAACTTGTCACCTCTGTTCTATAAATATCTTGGCAACCAGTTAATTTCCACTGGTCAGTTGGACATGAGAGAGGTGTATTATGTATCTCATGCCAAAGAATTCACAATCAGGTTCTCAATGTATTATAATTAGTTGCTATGTTTAATTGATAACATTCATACTAGATACAGATAAAATTATATTTTCTAAGAAACATATATTCAAAATATATTTAAGTTTTATGTACTCTCAGTGAGTCTTAGAGATTTTCATACATGATCAAAACTATTCCATGTAAAAATATCAGTTTATATGTGGGTTATAATATTTAAGAGGACTATCTCTAGCTCATGGGCAGTTATTTTCCTATGTAATTCATGATTACAATTAAGGAAGAATACATCCTATTAAAGAAGAGCTCATTAATCATTAGTAATCAGTTCCCTCCTATACAAATCAAAATCCCAGTGAGATACCACATCACACCAGTCAGAATGGCTAAAATTAACAACCCAGGAAACAACAGATGTTGGCAAGGATGCAGAAAGGGGAACCCCCTTACACTGTTGGTGGTAATGCAAACTGGTGCAGCCACTCTGGAAAACAGTCTGGACGTTCCTCAAGAAGTTAAAAATAGAGCTATCCTACAACCCAGCAACTGCACTACTAAGTATTTATCTAAGCATAATACAAACATAGTGATTCAAAGGGGCACATGCACCCCAATGTTTATAGCAGCAATGTTCACAAGAGTCAAACTGTGGAAAGAGCCCAGATGTCCATTGACAGATGAATGGATAAAGAAGAGGTGATATATACACAATGGAATATAACTCAGCCATCAGAAAGAATGAAATCTTGCCATTTGCAATGACATGGATGGAACTAGAGGGCCTTGTACTAAGCGAAATAAGTCAGTCAAAGAAAGACAAATACCATATGATTTCAGTCATATGTGGAATTTAAGAAACAAAACAGGTGAACATGGGGGAAGGGAAGGAAAAATAAGATGAAAAGAGGGAGAGGGAGGCAAACCATAAGAGATTTTTAACTACAGGAAACAACCTCAGGGTTGCTGGAGGGGAGGTGAGTAGGGGGATGGAGTAATTAGGTTATAAACATTAAGGAGGGCGACAGTAGGTGTTATATACAACTGACGAATCACTAAATTCTACTTCTGAAACTACTTCTACTAGTAATACAGTGTATGTTCATTAAATTGAATTTAAATAAAAAATTTTAGTCCCTCTTAATTAAAAAATATTTCATATATTCAAATAGTAAAATATAGGGGCTCCTGGGTGGCTCAGTCGTTAAGTGTCTGCCTTCGGCTCAGGTCATGATCCCAGGGTCCTGGGATCGAGCCCCGCATCGGGCTCCCTGCTCAGCGGGGAGTCTGCTTCTCCCTCTCCCTCTCCCCCTGCTTGTGTTCCCTCTTTCGCTGTGTCTCTCTCTGTCAAATAAATAAATAAATAATTTAAAAAAAGAACAAATAGTAAAATATAATACAAAATCAGTAAGAAAATATTCAAATATAAAGAGGTGTATAAAGTGAGAGCTGAAAGACACTCCTACCTCTATGAAATTAATACTGATGGACAGTTGGATATGTGCATTTCAGGGTAATTTTCCATGTCTGTGTGTATTTTTTTAAATTATCCAAACTGTTCTGGTATTTGCTATTTTTAAAAATCAATAAGATATTGTGGTCATGAGTCCATAATTATTATGCATGCAGGTTGAATGTCCCTTTAACAATTGCATAGTATTTCATTCTGTCAAAGAACAGTAATTGTTTAATCTTTTATTGACAGCCTTCTAAATTAGTTCCAATATTGTTTTAATATATATATTTATACTGGTGATGTAATGTACAACATGATGACTATAGTTAACACTGCTGTATGGCATATTTGAAAGTTGTAAGAGAGTAGATCCTAAAATTTTTCATCACAAGGAAAAAAGCATTTTTTTTGTATCATTAAAAAGTATTTGGTTATAGAATTGTATTTTTTATCTATGGAAAGAAAAATTATTACTTTTCATAATATATATCATTACAGTTAAAGCAAAAGAGCAAATGATTTCTATAGACTCTTGTTCAAGGAGAGTAACAACAGATTTTCTGCAAGATCATAATCTTCTAAATATGTTTACCTCACTAAGTACTATGATTCACGTATCTCTTGTGTAGTGCACTTACTTATAATGAAGAATAAATCAGGTTAAAATTACTATAAATCAAGTTTCTGCAGATGGATTTCTCTAGCTTTAGAAATGCTAATATGAGCACCTGCTTCATTTTATCAAGATGGTTTGAGTTAATCTACAGATGTTATTTTTCCACTGAATACTATTTGGGAAATGATTGTGATTGGAAGACTGTCACTTTGACACTGGAGAAGCCACACCACTTGTTCGTTAGAGGAATACACAAAGGAATGTTTTCCTTTGAAAGAACAGCCACGGAATGCATTAAAAAGCCTCAATGCAAGAGTAAAAAATCATACTTTCAGCTAAATTGAAATACATAAGAGATTATGAAAGCCATATTTAAGAAAAATCTTACAGAATTAAAAAAAGGACTAATGTTAAAAATAATTTAAAAGTGGGATACCGGGGCGCCTGGGTGGCTCAGTCGTTAAGTGTCTGCCTTCAGCTCAGGTCGATGGAGTCCCTCATCGGGCTCCCTGCTTCTCCTTCTCCCACTGCCCCTGCTTGTGTTCCCTCTCTCGCTGTCTCTTTCTGTCAAATAAATAAAATCTTTAAAAAAAAAAAAAAAAAAGCGGGATACCTGGGTGGCTCAGTCTATTAAGCGTCTGCCTTTGGCTCAGGTCAGGATTTTGGGGTCCTGGGATGGAGCCCTGCATTGGGCTCCCTGCTCAGTGGGGAGTCTGCTTCTCCTGCTCACTCTGCCCCTCCCCCCCTACTCTCTCTCAAACAAAAAAAAATCTTTAAAAAATAAGTTAAAAGTAATAGGAAAACAAATTTTAGGATAAATATTTTTATTATGATCATTTTGTGTTGCTTTTAGAAAGACTCAATATAGGGGAAAAACAAACTCCATCTAAATTTTTCTTTAACTCAACCATTTTTCCCAAAGAAAGTCAAAATATATTAAAGAAATTATGTTAAAATGATTCACTTTATGGATTTTTTTCATGTTTAGTAGAAGATGAATACTAGAAATTTGGAAATTTTATACATAAATCTAATTTAAAATTTTTCTTTAACTTAATTATTTTTCCCAAAGAAGGTCAAAATAGATTAAAGAAATTATGTTAAAATGATTCACTTTATGGATTTTTTTTGTGTTTAGTAGATGAATACTAGAAATTTAGAAATTTTATACATAATTCCATAAATATAGGTCAGCATTAAAGAATCTGTGGATGTTTCTTAATCTCTGCAAATGTTATTTCAAGCAAACACTTAATAAAAAATGATTATTTGCCCTATGCATGAGCAAGTCCATGACTAAATGTAAGAATTGCTGATATTCAAATGTTGCCTTTGCAGCCAGGTTAATGAACATGGCTGCCTCATTATATAAAACATGTATATTCTTTTAGTATATTTCTAAATACACTTAGTAAGTTTTCTTTTTATTTATTTTATATTCATTTAAAAAAATCTGTATGTGTGTATAATGTTAACACACAGAAATAGTGACCCTCTTAACCATATGTAATTTACACTCTATCTGAGATATATTCATGCATATGATGTGAGGTAGGGGTTAAACTCTTTTATTTTTAATGAGGATACTCAATTGATTCAGAACAATTTATTGAAAAGAGTATTTTTTCCCTGTACCAGAACGTCAATTCTGTAATGATTTATAAGGTTCTAAATGTGCATACCTGTTTCTGAGTTTCTTATAGTTTCATCTGTTTGTCTATCTTTTCACTAATACCACAATATCTTAAATATTGTACATTTATAATTTGTGAAATCTGGTAATATAAGTTCTCCAACTTCATTTGTTTTTTTCAAGATGCTCTTTAGCCATTCTAAGTCCTTCATCTCCATATAAATTATAGTATCACCTGATCAATTTACACAAAAAAAAATACTTGGAAAATTTGCTGGAAATTTGACCAGCATTGTATTAAACTATAGAACAATTTGTGAAAAATTGACCTCTTTATAGTATTTAATCCACCACTCTATAGCCATGATACATGCCTCCATTTTGTCTAATTTTATTTTTCTTTACACACAATGATATCATCTGAAAATAATAACCATTTTTCTTCCTTATACCTCATGTTTTTTTTTTCTTCACATATTATACTTGGTAAGACCTACTATACAATATTATCAAGACGTGTTGATAACAAACATTCTTGCTTCCTCCCAGACCTCATGGGCAAGATGTCAATATTTTATTATTCAGTATAATATTTGACACAGGGTTTTGGTTTTTTTTTTTTAGATTTATTTATTTATTTGAGAGAGAGAAAGAGAGAGCATGACCGGTGGGGCGGGTGTGCAGAGGGAGAGGGAGAAAGAGAAATTCAAGCAGACTCCCCGCTAAGTGCAAAGCCTGATGTGGGGCTTGATCCCACGACCCCGAGACCATGACCTGAGCCAAAATCAAGAGTCAGAGACTCAACCAACTGAGCCACCCAGGCGCCCCTGACACAGGATTTTTGTAGACATTCTTTATTAAATTAAGAAAGTTCCCTATTATATCTAATTTGCTAAGAGGTTTTTCAAGTGAATATTGATTTGTATTAAAAGCTCATTATGCATCTTATGAGATAATCATATGGTTTTTCTTCTTCATTCTGCTAATTTGTTCATTCACACTAATACTCAAATCCTAAATTTAACATGCATTTCTCAAGAATGGATGTCATTAAGATAGTGACATAGTTCATTTACAGCTTCAGTCCCTCTCACAAGAGCAGCCTGCAGCCTTTCCCAGGTGGGGAGCCCAGTCTGTGACCGCAGCCAATCACAGAGCCTACTACATAGCCCCACCTGACCAGGAAGTTGGGACAGTGACTCTTCCCAATTGTTAAGCACAATCTCCATCCTACCTAACTATGGGGTATAGCTGGAGGCTCTGTCTGACCAGAAAGTGTAGGATACAACCTCAACCAAAAGCAGAACACTGAATGCAGAGTCCAGTAGCACCATATGGTTGCCCCACTCAACCAGGAGCAACTGAGGAGCACAGTCCATTGCCTTGCCCACCTGCAGAATCCAGCCAGTGGTACTACAGTGCCAGGAAACACAACCTGAACACCCCACTCTACTACAGGTGATTCCACTAAATTAAAAGGCAGTATATGAAACAGAAGAAAATATTTGTAAACCATCTATCTGATAAAGGGTTGATATCCAAATATATAAAGAACTCATACACGTCAATAGCACAAAATCCAAGCAATCTGATTTAGAAGTGGACAAAAGACTTGAATAGACATTTTTCCAAAGAAGACATAAAAATGGCCAGCAGATACGTGAAAAGATGCTCAACATCACTAGTCATCAGGGAAATGCAAATCAAAACCACCATGTGTTATCACTTCACGCCTGTTAAAATGGCTTTTACTAAAAAGACAAGAGATAACAAGTATAGGAGAGGATGTGGAGAAAAGGGAACCCTTGTGAACTGTTGCTGGGAATGTAAATAGGTATAGCCATGATAATAAAAAACAGTACAGAGTTTCCTCAGAAAAATTGAAGACAGAACTACCATATGATCCAGCACTCCCACTGCTGGGTATTTATTCCAAAGGATATATGTTCGTGGTAATAACATTAATTACAGTAGCCAAGACACGGAAACAACCTAAGTGTCTCTTGAGAGAACACAGATGAAACTTTTGAACATTGTACGAAGGGAAATAAGTCAGACAGAGAAAGGTAAATACTGTGTAATCTGTATAATCTCACTTATGTGGAGGAATATTAAAAGAAATTGAACACAGTTGAGTAGATTGGTGGTTGCCAAGAACAAGGGAATAGGGGAAGTGAGTAAAGGGTGCGAACTTCCAGTTATAAGGTATAGGTTCTGATGACCTAATGTACAGCATGGGGACCATAGTTATTAATACTGTATTACAAACTTGAAAGCTGCTAAGAGAGTAGATCTTAATAGTTCTAATCACACAAACACAAAATGGTTTCTACATGAGGTGATGAATGTGGGAATCATTACTGTTGTAGTCATTTCCCAATATATATGTATTGCCAGATTGTACACCTTAAACTTACACAGTATTTTGTGTCAGTTAGATCTCACTAAAGCTGGAAAAAACCCACACATTCCTGAAATAAACCTCCTTGTTTTTGATGTATTATCCTTTTTATATTTCACAGAGGTTGATTTCCTTTTGTTGAGGATTTAACTTTGTTAAAAATTTCTGCCAGCATTTTAATGAGAGAGATCAGCCTGTAAATGGCCTTTTTTAAAATAATATAGTTTTCTTCTTCTATATCTTAGAGGTTGGATATTGCAAATACATTTAAAATTACTATTCATCATAAAAATCTTTGTTGAGAGTTCATTATATGCCAGGCACTAAAAGAAGAGCTTCACATTTAATAACATATTTACATCTCATAATAACAAATAGTTTTAGTATCTTTGTTTTATTTTTTTTAAAGATTTTATTTATTTATTTGACAGAGACATGGCGAGATAGGGAACACAAGCAGGGGGAGTGGGAGAGGGAGAAGCAGGCTTCCTGTGGAGCAGGGAGCCCCACTTGGGGCTCGATCCCAGGACCCTGGGATCATGACCTGAGCTGAAGGCAGACACTCAATGACTGAGCCACCCAGGCACCCCAGTATCTTTGTTTAAAAAAGAGGAAACAGGTTAAGTAAAACTGTCCCAAGATTACACAGCTCATAGGTGGTGGAGCCAGCTCTTGGAAGGACACTGTAATTGGCTTAATACCTTGGCACATACCACAGTAGGCATTAAATAATGTAAACATACATGGCAGGAAGGGAGAGAAGGAAAGTGAGAGAAAGGAAAAAGAAAGGATGGAAAATAAGTGATTAATAATAGTTTAGTATTTTCAAAGTAAAAGATGCAAAATGCTCACAAATTGTAAGCAGTATTTCACAAATGACCTAAAAATATATGTACATAAACAATGGCTGTTACCCTAATTGTTGCTTTCTGTTTACTTACCACTTAAAGTTCTATAAAATTTATGATCTTTTAGCTGCTGTTTATATGAATGCCTTGGTAGTTCACACTTAATCAAATTCAAGAAGTTACCTATTGAGAAAAAATACTACAGTGTAGAAAGTTTTCAACAAGTTCATCTTTCAGATAAGTCCTGGATGCTTTCAACTGTGTATTTTTTGTTTTCGTATCCTTATTTCACTCAACAGAGAGCATGTTTATTTTGTGCGGGAGACTTTGCCTTACTTAATGCTATCCAGTATTTGCCTCACTTAAAGTAGTTCTTCAAAAAAGAGAGATTTAGTGAATTAAAATTATATTGGAGGTTATTCTACTGACCAGTAGTTATTTTTAAAAATTACAAATATGTAAATTATTTTCTTCCATATATTTATTTCTACATTATATAAGTATATTTCCATAGTAACATATAATGTATATTATGTAGTACACAGACATTTTTAAGCATGAAGTAAAAATAGAAATAGACATGTGATAGTTTCTCCTGATATCCCTGTGGGTTGTCTTGTGTAGTCCTGAAGGACACAAGCAGACTTTGGAGACCATTACATTAGAAAACTAAAAAGTCAAATAACTTAGGGTTTTACATTTATTTGTGTTCTGTATTCCTTTCCATTATTAAAAAAAATAGATTTGAAAGTAAATAGTAGAAAGAAAAGGAGAACTAAATTGTTGCATGCCTTTGGTGGTAGATTTTACATTCATTTTTTGAAGAGTATGTTTACTATTCAGATTTGAAATTTGGTATTTGCTGCTTAAAATTATGTTTCATAGAATTGTTGGGGAGGAAGAAATTTTCTTCTATTCAAGATTCTTCTAGCTGAACTAAGGATTAAATTTACATGAGATCAATTAACGGGAGAAAATCAAATTTAGTGTCCTACCGGCAATGAATCCACATGGACATGAAATTTCAAAGACAGTCAACATGAGGTTTATGTGACATCCTGAGCTAAGGAGAGGGGTATGACTGTAGGGATACAAAGGGGAGGAAGACCATTAGCAGAAAGGTAAGAGATGTTTAGTAAACAAAGGTTACTCTGTTATGCACATAAGTTTGTTAGGCAAAGAGGAATCTCTGTTAATAACTCTTCCTAGTACAGGTTCTCCTTTCCAATGTAAATTTAGGCAGTTCATTGGGAGGTAAAGGGCTGTTCCTGGATCTGCTAGGTTTGATCGCTTTTAACTCAAGATGATCTTCATGGCAAAGTGGCCCACCTTGGAGCTGCCTGCCCTTGGCCCCTACAGTTCCCTCCTTTGGAACTGCCCACATGAACAGTTGAGTTGATAGATTGTTCCCTCTTATTGAACCAGTCTCTTAGTCCTGACAGTAGGTCAATTCAGTTAAACTCATTTTGGGAGGCAATGATGTAATCAGGTACTAAATAAGAGGCATTTCTGCTAAGGTTGCTGGAAACTCTGTAAGCAGGGTAACAAACTGATATTTCCAAGGGGCTTTATTGGTTCCATGAAGTCAACCATAGTTCCTTAAAACAATTTTGGTCATATCTGAGTCTATACATGTCTCTCAAATATGACATTCCAGTCAAAGCCTTGGTATTATGACCAGTATTTCAAGTTGTGTCCTAGTTTAGTATTATGATCTTAAGGTTATCAGAAGCCTGTACTCAGAGTTCTTTCCATGAGTTTCACTAAAAATTAAAGTTGCAGGAAGCTTTTGTAAAAGCATAACTGTTAAAGGATTTCTTTTCCTTTCATACCCACAGTGCTTGGTCACATGGCTTCGAAGAATGAAGAGGCAGACCAGACAAAGAGTGGTGGGTGGCAAAAAAAAAGCCTAAATAATTTATTTTTGATAATTGTCAAAACCATAGGACTCAAGAATTAAGTTTTTTGAACATGAGAAATTGTATAAAGGTTTCTATTAAGATGATAACTACCTAATGACTTTTTGCTTTAATGTATATGCAATTTGGAAATCAAAATAACTCTAACATCTTAAGAAAATATGTACAAGGTTGTTTCTCCACACATCCAGTATGTTTTACAACAAAATAACAAATTTACCAGCTCATTTGTAGGTATTGGGAAAATGTTAAATGAACTTGCTGTACATTTTTTCTACTCTTTGATTAACAAAGGACAGTTCATTTGGAGAAAAAAAAAATTAAAAACGGGTATTTGTTTCAACCCTCAAAAATAATTCAAGAAAACCACATTTACAATTTGGTATACTCCCATACCAGTTTCGCTATAGTCAGTCTCAGACAAACCAGGACTGGAATCCTGGTCCTGACACTATTGGTCACTATTGGTCAGACCCTGAGTGATTTAATGTAACTACTCTAATCTTGTTCTCATCTGTAAAATGGGATTTAATACTTCCCTTAGCAAGGTTGGTGTGGAGAGTAAGTAAAGATGAAGTGCTCTTGATTTTGCTCATTTCCTAGCAGGTACTCTTGCATCTTCAGATGGTGTTAGGCAGTATTGTGGAGAGGTTGAATTCCAACCTGGCATCACACTGCCTGGTGTTTATAGATTACTCCTGCATTTCCTAGCTAAATGACCTTGGGCAAGCCATTTTATCTCCCTGTGCCTAAATTTTATTGTCTTTAAAATAAGGATAATAATACTGCATGTCCTTTGGTGGATATTCTGCTGTTTAAAGAAAATAATGTATGTATAGCATTGTTAAGTTAATTTGAAGAAGGAGGCCATTAGACTGAGGTGGTTTTAATGCCTTACAGTCTGTGTAAACAAACCAAAAAAACCTAAGCCTATAAATGCCTCAAAGTGGAGAAATTAAAACCTAACTATTCAGTCACAAACAGCCAAGGAGGCTTTCTCAAATAATGCAAATAATGTAACTTAAGTTCCAGCCAATCAGATAATTTCCTTGCTTTGCTTCTGCCTTTTCTCTATAAAAGTCTTTCCCCTAGCTTCTGTGGGTGGAGTGCTTCTACCCACTTCTGGTTTGGGCTGCCTGATTGAAATGGATGTTTGCTCAAATGAACTCTCAAAGTTTTTAATATGCCTCAGTTTATCTTTTGACAGCACAGCAAAATTCCTTGCACATAGGAAATGTTCAGTGAATGTTGTTACTATTCCCTCTCCTCAAGTTTTAAAGGTGGGAAATGAGCCAACTGCCATTATTCATTAACTCACAATCTAAACCAGGTAAATATTTGGAGACATAAGTTCTGTGAAATCATCACTTTCTTACCTTGTAATAATAAATTTTTTTTCTACTTTATATCTTGGTAAAATTAAATTAAACATGTTAAAATAGTAAAGAATATTTTAAAGATATACATATTAAGCAAAAGAAAGGCAAAAAAAAAAAAAAAGACATTCTTATATGTTATTTGTTACTGAATGTTTCCTAGGTATTTTACTGCCTTATGTAATAGACAAAGACAATGAAATAACTTTTGAAATGCTGAGATCATTCTAATGAAAGTGAATGCCATCAGGTAAAGGTAGAAAGGTGGAATATTGATTTTTTTTGTTGTTCAATTCCTAGAATATGTAATTGATATAATATTTATATATAATATATAAAATATAATGCCATAATGATTTTCAAAGAACATATTACATTAGATTATACATGAGAATGTGAGTACAGTGTTGGCAATTGCCTATAGACAAATCTCCCCAAGCAAATGGTCAGTTTATACTCAAACAGAAAATAGGATTACATGATAAAGAGAAATAGCGAGGAATCCCTTCTAAGGTTTTGTAATGGTGTAATAAACTAACAAAAAAAAGATGAACGTTCTTTAAAAATAGTTACAAAGATTCATAGTAATGCCTTATATTAGGTAACACTCTATATGTATGTACTGCCAAACAAAATTCACCAAAATACATACTCTCCAAGCCTAATTCATTAGGAAAACTCAAAGCATTTTTTAAAACCACCAGAAAGAATAAGATGAGCTTAAAACATACCCAATTGATACTGTAGTTGCTATGATACCTTCACTTACTCTGCTATATGACATATGCCTAATGGACATTTTCTGGATCAAAAATGACTTTAGTAAACTTCTTCCATATTAGGTATCATATTTGTAGGTATCACTTTTATAATTGGAAACCAGTATGGTCTACAATATTTTGGCATAATTTGCTTTCCTCTAGGTAAAATACACATGAAATTAAACATTAGTTTCTCCAAGGCACACTAGTAATTTCTGCTTGAAACTTACACTTTTGCCCTCAAACAAGAAGTTTCTTATTCAACACTGAGACCCATTTGAATTTTTGACTTATAAATATCTGGTAATTCTGTTTTCCATCATAACTGCCATGTTTTGATTAGTTAATTCAGATATTTTCTTTAAAGAGTTTTCTCAACAAAATGCAAAACATCACCATGTTTACCTATATCTGTTTTTTTAGATGTAAGATATATAGAAAAGTCTTATATTTCCCAGGTTTCTAAATTATTAAAAGCACATTCTCCTACATTCTGAGAGTTCCACAGTACAAACATACATTTCTGTTTCTATTGATGAAAAATATATATCTTGTGAATAATTAATTTAGAGAGAATAAGTATCCAGGACCTTTGACCACAAAACAACCTGTACCTCCACCTTAGAACCTTAGACAAAGTGTCTTCCGCAAATTGTCAAACTTCAAAAGCCTTTTTTGGAGGTGGAAGGAGTATGCCAGATGAAGCCTAACTTATGTCTGGTTTTATGCCACTATTCTTCAATGAAATTTAGGATATTCAGTATCAACAGTGATGTCTCTTTTATCAACTTACCAATAGAGTCTAGTTTCTAAAGCCATACTGTCTGATTCACATACTACTCTTTCGAGAATTTGGCAAGTTGCTTTACCTCCATGTGCCTCACTTTCCTTGTCTGTAAAGTGATGATGATGATAGTTACTAGTTATAGTATTTATTCAGGATCTTCTATGCACCAGTAAGTATTCTCATCCCTTGGGATGCAGCAATCAGTGAAAGTTACATGGTAAATTATATTCTGTGCACTAAAATGTAAGCCCCTTCCCAGCACTGTTGAATTCAGAGATAGTCATTTTGATATTCTTTGCCTAATAAAATGTAAGTGGAAGTGACATATGTCACTTTAGAAATTTTAAACCTCATTGAGCATTTATACTTGCTTTTCCCAGTCTTTGGGATCATGGAAGCACGTTTGGCAATGAAGTCTCTGGATTCCTGAGTGACTACATTGTATAAAAATCTCTGTGGATTGATGATACATATTACATGAGTAAAAAATAAATGTTACTGTTTTCAGTCATTGAAATTTGGGGTTGTTACTGCAGCATAGTCTAGCGTATCCTGACTGATAAAACAAAGATATCTGTCTTTGAGGAGCACTCCTTGTAGTGGAAAGAGACAAGCAACAGGAAAATAAAAAATAATAAGTAAAGCATCTAGTGTGATAGTGTGTAATAAACACTTGGAATAAATAAAAGTATAGTAGGTAAGGAGTATTAATACTTAAGGGGAAAGAAAGCAGGGAGGAAGCAGGTTACAGAACTAATTAGGGAGCACAACTAATTAATGATCTCTAAGCACTTATCAAAGTTTCTGGTATATAGTAACCACTCAATAAAAGTTACTCACTTTGTTTTTATATTATCCAAATCTAATATAATGGATTTGTTGGCTATATGTAACTGCTGTTAAACTTTTTCTTTCCATAATTTCTCTTAAAATCTAAGGCAAATCTCACGTTAGTTCATAAGTTAGGGTGGATAGGGTTATACTCCCAGGTTTCCAAACCTTCCTTTTTTAGCTTCGGGGTATGCTAATCTTACTAATATTAGGTCTAAAGGCATCAGGGCTACCATAGCTATGCTATGGGAAGAATTATTTTTAATACCACTGGGAAAACCCAGGTGAAGCATGCTTGTTAATTCACACTACACATTTATCTGCTAGGCAGGCACAGCCTGTAAGGAAACTTGGCATGTTAATATTACTATAATGCACCTTTCCTCACCCAGCTGTCAGTAGGAATACTGCATGTGAAAGCAAAAACAGTGAGAAAGAACATTGCCTAAGTTAGTTTTGTTTTTCTTTGTTTTACTTAAGCTTGAATCAGGCAGGTATTATAATAAATATGGAATCATCTTCAATGTAGTATTATAAAGGTAAATGCATTTTTGTGAATTAAAGGAATATTGTAATTTTGTAAATTAATTAAAGGACTAATTTCCATGGAGAAAATGATAGAGATAAATAAATCATTTTTAGTTTTTATTTAAATTCCATGTAGTTAACACAGTCTGATATTAGTTTCAGGTGTATAATATAGTGATTAAACCATTCTATATATTACCCGGTGCTCATCACCAGTACACTCCTTAATCCCCATCACCTGAAAATCACCTGAAAAAAATTTTTTGAAGATTTTATTTATTTATTTATTGGCCAGAGAGAGCAAGAGCAAGTGAGAGCACAAGCAGGAGGAGCGGCAGGCAAAGGCAGAGGGAGAGGAGGCTCCCTGCTGAGCAAGGGGCCTGATGTGGGGCTTAATCCCAGGACCCTGACATTGTGACCTGAGCTTAACTGACTGAGCCACCTAGGCGTCCCTCACTTGAAATTTTTTAACTAAAAAATTAAAACTTAAAATTAGAACTCTATTTTCCTCAAGTTTTATCTATTATTTTAGAGAAGTTGTTAAACTATTCTACTTCCCAACATCAAAATGTAGGAACATTTTGTTTTTATCATAAATACTAAGAAGTCTTTGATTCAGAAATACAAAATACTTCCAAAAAAAGAGGAAACTTCTAACTTCTATTTCTAGAGACTTAAACATTGGTGTTATTTATTGACAGATTATAATTATGAAAGAAATAACAATAAACACAAGTGTATGTTTACCCATTACAAATAAAAAGGCCCCCCATAATTAACATATAACATATCAAATCCATAGTCATACTCTTCCTATGTGGAAATATCTCATCCCTAACCATTATTCTTTTCTCTGTAATGGAAAATACCATCTTGGCTCATGTTTTGTCTTTTGAAAGGTAAAATATAACAGCATCAAGAAAAAAAAGAATGGCAATTTCAATTTTTCTTCTCAGTGATTTCTTTTCACTTAGTCAAGAAAAAAGGAAAATTAAGTGAACAGTTGGCCATTTTAGCCATCCAACTGATCTTTTTAACCTATTAATAAACTTTACTCATCATAAGTATAGCCATTCAGTTAGGATTTTTATAATTGAAGTATCTTTACATATTTATTGATATAGTTCATTCTGAAATATATTTGCATAATAAACTTCAAAAAGAAGTTGAATGGATAGTTCATTTCATTCCTTCACTCATTTCATGTATTTACTGAAACTGGATGATTTACCAGCACTGTTAAAAGAGCTAGTAAACAAGATAAAATCCCTGCTTTTGTGGAGCTTTCATTCTAGAGAGGAGAAAGAAATAAACAAGTGACCAAAAGACCAATGTTATTATAGATAGAAATGAGTGCAATGAATAAAATATAATAGGATGATATTTAAGGGAATGATGTTTGGTGGAGGCAGACAGAGAAATCAAGAAAAGTATTCAGTAACCAATGGGATAAAAGGATGTTTCAGAAGAAATCTAAATGACAAAAATAGCATAGTCTTACAAAGATCTGTGGACATAGCATTCCTAGTATAGAGAATAAACCTAAAGACCCTAAGTAGAATAAACTTGGTTCACTTGAAGAACAGAAAGACGGTATGGCTAGAGTGTGGTAAAACAGAAGGACAGTGATAGGAGATGAAGTAAGAGAGAAAGAAAGGCCAAGTCATGAAGTCTTAGAGGCTATAATAAGCTATAAAGTGAGGCCATTTGAATTTTTGTTCATTTGTATCTTTTTACTCTCAATGCAGAGAATGATATAACATTATATGTAAAAGCATATATATGAGTATATATAATATACATATAAAATTATTTTGATTATTGTTGAGAGTGGATTAATAAAAAGTCAAACACTGAAACAAGGAGAACATTTTGGAAAGTACCAAGTGAGAGATGATAGTGGTGTGAACTAAAGTTGAAAGAGTAAATGGAAAGACATGGAAAGATAGATTCAGGATATGTTTATAGACAGCCATCATGGAACTCAATGACGAATTGGAAGTTGAATTTGTGAGAAAAAGGAGGAAATTAAGGATGCTACAGTAGGTTGGGGGCTGGGCAACTGAGTGGAAATTTATGCTATTTGCTAAAAAAGAAATAAAATAGCTAACATGTATTAAGTATGTACTAAGAGTCAAGCACTCTTCTTGACTTTAAAGATTTGGCTACTTAAAAATTTAGTCATTAATCATTTGGTCAGTTTAAAGATTTAACTTATTTAATTTCATAACAACCCTATGAATTGAGTACTCTTTGATTCTGATTTATGAATTAGGAAATTGAAACACAGAGAGTACTTGATACAAGTACTTTATACAAGTAGCTTGTATTAAGTCATAAAACTAAGTTGTGGAACACAAGAAGGCTTACACTATGATTCATACACTTAATCAGAATACATACACATGTCTACTGAAAAACATGTATTAGGTATCCATAGCAGCAATATTAGTAATAAATAAAGATGGAAAACTACCCAAGTATTTATTAATAGATGTATGGATAAATTAATTGTGGTGTTTTCAATTGTATCATTCCATAGAAGCTGGCAAAACCCTTAAGAGAGTATGGTGACTTGGTGTGCCTGGGTGGCTCAGTCGATTTGGCATCAGATCCTTGATTTCAGCTTAGGTCATGATCTCAGGGTTGTGGGATTGAGCCCTGGATCAGGCTCCCTGCTCAGTGGGGAGTATGCTTAGGATTCTTTCTCTTCCTCTCCCTGGCCCCTTCCTCTGCTCCTGGTCTCTCTCTCTCTCTCTAAAATAAATAAATAAATCTTTTTTTAAAAAAAAAAAAGAGTATGATAACTAAAAAAAGGTATGGTTGTGGATTCTGAAGTGTTGGCAATTTTTTATTTCTTGATCTGAGTGCTAGATACACAGATGTGTTCAATATGAAAACTCTTTAAGGTGTGCACTCATGTATATTTCTTTTTATTGCATGCTAAAATAAAGGGGTGAAATAAGATAAAATATAATAAATTCAGTTCCAAAAATACTTAAAATAGAAAGAGACCCAAGACTAAACCCTGGCACACTTCAATTCAGAGATACAGTGTAAGAGGAAGAACCCACAAAACTGGCTAAGAAGGTGTAGGCCTTAACATTAAAGGAATAGTAAAAGGATTTGGAATTCAAAGATCAGTTGTGGCAATTGCTGCTGAGAGATCACAAAATATGAGGCTGGAAGAGTGTCACTTAATATTTAATTCTCAAGCTTCTTTCCTTACCGGTATCAAATCATAGGGGTTTTTATCCTGGTGTACTTTGATCTGTGTATCACTCTACTGTAATTTATTTGCTGATCTCAGTAGAAGAATAAAAAATAAATCTCAATTAAATGTTTGAAATTAAATTGTTTTATAATCTTAAAATCCAAACTAAAAAGTCAATATGGTCATTACCCTACTTCCAAAGAAGACTGCCACAAAACCAGAACAATAGTATTAATGACACCATGAAATAGGCATCATTTATTGTTAATCATTCCATCAATGAGATATATAATTTCAGTTTTTGAGTATAAAAGAGCCTGAAGTAGAGGATTCAATTAAGCAGTGCCCCAATCCCTGACCAAAGAGCCTGTGAGATAATAAATGTGTTTCTTATTATTTATTTTGTTTTTAAGATTTGATTTTACTTTTACATTATTTTTTACTGAGGTATAATTGACAAATAAAATTATAAGATATTTAAATGTATGACATGATAATTTGATATATGTATATATTTGAAAGGATTCCCCCATCAAGTTAATTGATACATCCATTACCTCACTTAACTTTATCAACTATAGTTATACATTAGATCCTCAGATTTTATTTACCTTATAACTAATAGTTTGTACCCTTTTACCAACTTCTTATTTTTCCCACCCATCTACCTCTGAAACCACTTTCCTACTCTCTGTTTCTATGGATCAGACTTTTATAGATACGTGCAACTGATACTATGCAGTATTTATCTTTCTCTATCTGGCTTGTTTCATTTAGCATAGGCTCTCTAATCATCCATATTGACACAAATAGAAGAATTTCTTTCTTTTTAAAAGTTGAATAATATTCCATTGTGTGTATATATATATATATATATATATATATATATATATATATACACACCACATTTTCTTTATCCACTCATCAAGAGTCACTTAGCCATACCTTCGCTAGTTTGAATAATGCTGCAATTAACATGGAAGCACAGATATCTCTTTATGGCTTCATGTCCTTTGGATATATACTCTGAAATGGGATTGCTAGATCATATGGTAGTTGTATTTTTATTTTCTTGAGGAACTTCCAGATCTTTCCCTAGTGATTTTCCAGAAACAGGGTTTCCTTTTCTTCCCATCCCCACCAGGATTTGTTATCTCTTCTCTTTTTGGTAATAGACATCCTAACAGGGATGAGGTGATATCACTTTAGTGATGTTGAACACCTCTTCATGTCCTTATTGGTCATCTGTATGTCTTCTTTGGAAAAATGTCTATTCAGCCATTTTTTTTTAAGTTATTTGGGTTTTTATTCCTGAGTTGTGGGAGTTCTTTGTATATTCTGGATACTGAGTCCATATAGGATATGTGGTTTGTAAATATTTTCTCATACTCCATAGGTTGCCTTTTCATTTTGTTGACAGTTTCCTTTCCTGTGCAGAAGCTTTTTAGTTTGATATAGCCCTAGTTGTTTATTTTGCTATTGTTATCTTTGCTTTTGGTGTCAAATTCAAAATACCTATGCCAAGACCATTGTCAAGGAAACTACCCTTATTTTTTCTTCTAGAGAAGTTTAATGGTTGCAGGTGTGACATACAAATCTTTAATGCATTTTGAGTTGATTTTTGTGTATGGTGTAAGAAAGAGGTCCAGTTTTATTCTTTCCCATTTGGCTGTCCAGTTTTTCCAATACCTTGTTTTGAAGAAACTATCTTTTCCCCATTGTATATATATCCTTGGCTCCTTTGTCATAAATTAATTGACCATATATGCATGAGTTTGTTTCTGGGCTCTCTATTCTGTTCCATTTGTCTGTATCTGTTTTTATGTCAATACCATATTGTTTTGATTATTACCTTTGCAATATAGTTTGAAATCAGAAATTGTGATGCCTCAGGGCGCCTGGGTAGCTCAGTTGTTAAGCGTCTGCCTTCAGCTCGGGTCGTGATCCCAGGGTCCTGGGATCGAGCCCCGCATCGGGCTCCCTGCTCAGCGGGAAGCCTGCTTCTCCCTCTCCCACTCCTCCTGCTTGTGTTCCTGCTCTCACTATCTCTCTCTCTGTCAAATAAATAAATAAAATCTTTAAAAAATAAATAAAAGAAATTGTGATGCCTCCAGCTTTGTTCTTCTTTCTCAGGATCACTTTGTCTATTCAGGGTCTTTCGTGATTCCATACAAATTTTAAAATTGTTTTTTCTATTTCTGTGAAAAATGCTATTATAATTTTGATAGGGATTCCATTGAATCTGGAGCTTGGTTTTGGCCATATGGACACTTTACTAACATTAATTCTTCCAATCCATGAACACAGAATATCTTTTCATTTATTTGTGTCTTCTTGAATTTCCTTCATCAGTATCTTCATGTTTTCAGTGTACAGATCTTAAACCACTTTGGTTAAATTTATTATCAAGTATTTTATTATGTTTGATGCTATTATAAATGGAAATGTTTTCTTTATTTCTCTTTTTGATTGTTATTGTCATTTTTAAGATTTTATTTATTTGTCAGAGAGAGAGAGAGTGCACAAGCAGGGGGAGTGGCAGACAGAAGGAGAAGCCGGACTCAATCCCAGGACCCTGGGATCATGACCTGAGCAGAACGCAGATGTTTAACTGACTGAGTCACCCAGGTGTCCCTCTTTTTGATAGTTTGTGTTGGTTATTTTAAGCTGCTAAATTTTGGGGGTAATTTGTTATGTGGCAATTGGTAACTGATATATGGGAAGTATTTTTAATATTTAGAAAACAATATAAGGGAAATTTATATCATAGTGAAAAGACTTGTTTTAAATCATAAATTATTTCTATTGACAAGGATTAAAATTAGATTAAGATCTTTTATGATGCCTAAATACATACAGCCCTGTCACATTCTTTTGGCGGTATATCTTTACATAAATGTATAACTTACTATTAATCTATACACAAGAAAATTAACCAACAAAGAATCCCCATATATTATTTTTAATTAAGTAAAACAAAATTATTGTAGTTATTTTTTAATTTCCTCTTTTTTTGTGGTTGTGGTATGTTTATAAAACAGTTACATTTCTCTAGAGAGGGGAATTCTAAAATGATTAGGTGTATGTGTTAAAGATGTATGTTTTTGGAAGGATGACCTTAGGAATGATACACAGCATCAATACTGACAGCATACAAATCACGCATACAAACCCCACAACAAATATTGTATCTGAAGTCAAGTTTCCTAAGTTGAATATCCCAAATTTAGATGACTCTGTAATAGATCTGAAAATGGATTGTTACATTTAACTGACCTAGTAGATAAAGTGAATGTAGTTGGATTAATAGGATTAAAAAGGAGCTCTCTATCCTTTTTACAGTGGCATATCCTGATCTTCTAAAGGAAAGTGCTTTAGCCCTTTAGCACTAAATTCAATTTCCTATCTTGAAAAGGGAGACCACTTCTGAGGGCACAAATCCACTCCTAGCTTGAAAGTTAGACACTTTGCAGTTTTCAAAATCCCTGGAACAAAAGTGTCATATCCCTGATAGAACCTCTAAGTTCCTTTAAAGAGAGATTTTTAAAAGTGAGTCACTCAAATGGTGTTTTAATTTTTCTTTTGCATATTTATGTGTATTAACTTCATATAAATATTTAAACATAAAATTGTCTATAAAATACATATATTTTTAAGTTCTATAAGTATCTCAAACAAAATATGGCTGTGTGAGTTCAAATTAATTTTTTTAAGTTCTCAAACAAATGAGACACAAAAATCTTCTCTACGCTGCCTAGAAAAGACCATTTTTTCCTCCCCATTTTTAAGCCAAAGAAAATAAAACTACTTACTGATAGTTATTTAATCAGTAAAAACCACTTTTATGATAAACAAAAAATATGGGCCAACTAGAAATCATCAGTAAATGAGTAATCTCCTGTTAGTTCCCTCTTTCTGTATTTAGATAGACCTTTAAAAAAAAGAGTAAGAACAGGTTAACTGGATATAATAGATTTCTAACAGCTAGCCTCACCCTTCCTAGAAAAGATTTATTCTACTGAATCAGATCAGGTTCTTAATAGAAGTAATAGAGTGTGACTCTGAATCTCAGGTTTTTTAAGAGAAAATGAATTTTTTGGATGACTTAAAAGAAATTTATTGGATGGAGCTTGGAGGGCCAAGTTTGGAAAACAGGGAAGCATCAAGACAATTCTGAAAGGTGAAGAAGCAGTAAATGAGACCATCCTATCTAGCAGGAAGATGTTCTGGATAAGGCTGCTGCAGGTCATTATTGTGGTGGTGACTGCAACAAGTGGATTCTGACCTTGCATGACATTTGCTTGAACAGCTCAACATTCCATGTCCTGAGTTGGCACATCTGATTGGTGGAACTTAAATCACATGCCAACACCCTCACTGCCAAGGGGCAAGGAATGATAGGTCTGACTCATCTGCTTTTGTTATTGGAATAAGAGTGTACCAAGACTAATCATATTGATAAGCCCCCTAATATAGATAATAGGAGATTTTATATGGGGCAAACAAAACTAAAGAAACAATTTATCAAAAACTAGTCCATGTTCTGTCACCCGCCCCTTTTTTTTAAGATTTATTTATTTATTTATTTGACAGACGGAGAGAACACAAGCAGGGGGAATGACATGCAGAGGGAGAGGGAGAAGCAGGCTCCTGCTGAGCAAGGAGTCCAATGTGGGACTCGATCCCAGGACCCTGGAATCATGACCTGTGCCGAAGGCAGCCTCTCAACCAACTGAGCCACCCAGGCGCCCTCTCTCATTCCTTTTATAATAATGAGACTTTAGGAAGGACTACTTTAGTATCTGTTTCTATTATTAGAAGAATTTTGCTACTGGATTGATACGTGGTAATTGAGTTTATTAGGGTAAGTGCATAAACAGTTTTCTAATGTGTTTCCCATTCTAACTGTAATTAAGTGCCATACAGAGCCTGATCTTGAGGGGAAAACTGTGGTGATAAAGTTCTCAGTATGAGGTGACATCGTAGGCACACAATGCCTAACCTTTTTTTTTCTTTTCATGTTTATTAAATTGATTTTAGTTACCAAATACCTAAAATTTTTGCCAACAATAGATTTTTTCCCCTCCCTCTCTCTTTTTCCTATTTTTTATTCATACATAATACTCTTTTCCATATGTTCTCCTAGGCTCCCATTTGTCCACTGAGTTCACATCTCTTCCTGTATTTACCACTCCAATATGCTGGCAGTAACATTTTAAATGCCTCAAGCACCACAGCACTTCTGCTCTTTGCTACCCAAAGCATGATTTTGATCTATACCCATAAAATGAAAATAATGCAAAACAGGAACTAGAGAAGAAAAGTCCCTTAAAAGGCAGAGAAATGATTCTTTTGGGAATGGAAAGGAGCATGGGGAAAGGGAAAATACAAAGGAAAACACCCTGTCACAGCTCCTGTATTCCTATTTTCATATTGAGCTTATTATGTGTAATTCCACCTCAAGACAACTATATTTCACAGGAAATTACAGTCTGCCTGGGGACTTTTCAGAGTAATGCCAAAAAATTGCAGAGTCATTCATTGATCAATGAACAGCAAATATTTAACTTTAGGGGAAAAAAATCAAAACTAAATTAAAGTCTTACCAACTTTATTCAGAACCTCCCTCTGAAAAGCTTACCAGCCTCACTATTGATGGAATTGATGACTGGATTCACAGAGCACATTCAAATAATGGAGACCTTTTCCTCACAGGCAATATTCTTTAAGGAGTCTGATAAATTCCAGGCAAATTCATGGTCTTTTAGAGATGCCTGCTGAAGAGTTTAGTGCTCTCCTTGTTAGAGGAGGAAAAGCCTGCCAAATCCCTACTAAAGTTTCAAAAAAGATTTCAGTTTTGCTTTAGGGTTTTAAAGGCCAAAACTTTTTTTTTAAGTGTTCATATTCAGTATAACCTCCCTTTTCAAAAAAAGTAAATTTTCTCATTTTGAGTTTAGCTACTACATAAAAAAAAATTCTTAGTTTTTAAGTGGTAGTAGAAGTTGGTTTCTCACAACTAGGGTATATAAACTGAATTGAGAGAGAAATCTCCTTATCTTCTCAGAGAAAAAAGATGGAGTTAAAATAAGGAGGAAAAGTGTATGAAAAAGTGAAAGAGGAAAATATTTACAATAGTTACAATGTGAAAAAACAGTTAAAATTGAGCTATTCATGCATAATTATCCAAAAGTCAAAATAATACCACTCTAGGTAAGAGAATCCAATTGAAATCTGTCTGGAGTGTGCAGTCTGGGGTCATCACGAAAGATCGGTCTGCAGAACTGTCTTGAATGCACCTCAAGTGAACTATCATCTGTTCAGAATGCCTCACCCTTGAAAAAGAATCAATGCTTTAAAAAAGGTTGTTTTCACCTAACACGGCAACAGACAAAAACCCCAAAGGAGGTGAATGAATGTTTGTACAAAATACGACCATATAAAAGTTTTCATTTCAGCCTTTACAAGGATTCTGCATACATAACCTGAAGGGGATAAGATGTGCTTACTTGCAAGCCGGTGTCTCAGAAAAGGTATTTGGATGACAGCAAAATAAAATTTTCTAGTCCTCTCTGGAGGGGCAACACCTAGCTAATAAAAAAAGCAAAATACATAAGGACAGTGTGTGAATGAGAAGAAAATAAATGGATGTTTCCATTCATTCCTTTTTCATACCAAGACTAAAGAAAAACATTTTCCTTTACTCCAAATCCAGAGAGACATTCATCTCAGTGGTACAGATGCTGATCTGTTACATTTCAGAGTCCATCACATGAACTCTTGAGAATTTATATAGCATTCATTGTGTAGATTTAGAAGTCTTAAGAGAGCCATGTAATTCTTTTGCGTGTATTATTCCATATACACATTAACTTAAAAATTCATTTTTATAAGTCGCTTCTGTCCTTCCTCTGCTACCTCACAAACTAGGAGTGATATAAAAATATACTCTTCAAAGGGTCACATCAAATCTAATTTCAGGAATATGTGATTTTTAAAATGCAGTGATGTTTACTTAGACAGGTTTATGCAAACCGAGGGAGAAACTTCACACTCTACTTTCTCCAAATGTATCAGCTTTTAATTTTAGAGATATTTAATTGTAGAGATATGTCTGGGATTATTCATGATCCTGCAGTTTTCTCTAAGAAGAAAAAGTGCATTCTTTTTCTAAAACTAATTTCAGTTTTTAATTTACCATACAGTAAAATTTACTTTTTTGATGTATAATTCTGTGAATTTTGTGTAACCTCCACCACAATCAAGGTGCAACCTCCAAATCTCCCATGCTGTCCCTCTGTACTCACTCCCGCCTTCAGTTTTTACTCGGGGCAGCTATTGATCTATTCTTTGTCATAATAATTTTATCTTTTTTCTGATTAAAATGTTAGCTTATTGTAGGTATATTTTTTAAGCAGCTTTACTGAGGTATAATTGTTATGCAAAGAACTACATATTTAATGCATACAATTTGATGATTTTGGACATATGTAAGCACTTGTGATACCATCTCCACAATCAAGGTAATAGACGTATCTAACACTTCCAAAGTTTCCTCTGCTCCTTTGGGGGTTTTTTTGTTTGTTTGTCTGGTTGTGATAAGAATACTTAACATGAAATCTGCCCTCTTAACAAATGCTAAATTGCACAATATTATGTTGCTAACTATAGGCACTGTATTATACAGCAGATCTCTAGAACTTATTCATCTAACATAACTGAAACCCATTGAACAATAACTTCCCATTTCTCTCATCCCCTGGCCCCTTATACTGTATTCTCGGTGCTTGTCTATTTTAGATTCCTCATATAAGTGAAATCATACAGTATTTGTCTTTCTCTGACTGGCTTATTTCACTTAGCATAATGTCCTCCAGGTTCACCCATGTTGTCACAAATGGCAGGATTTCCTTCTTTATTAAGGCTGAATAATAGTCCATTGTGTGTATGCGTGTATATATAGATGATATATTATTACATATTATATATTACATACATGCCCATAGATATAGATATATATAATATATATATCACATCTTCTTTGTCCATTCATCTGTCAATGGACACATTTGAGTTATTTCCATATTCTTGGCTACTGTGAAAATTTTCCTAAGGGTGTTTTATAAATGTAATTATACCATATATAATTGTTTGAGACTAGCTTTCATTCATTTATGCTTTTAAAATTCATCCAAGTTGGTGCATGTATCAATAGTTCATTCCTTTTCATTGTTGAGTAGTATTTCACAGTTTGTTTATCCATTCACTGATTGAAAGACATTTAAGTTGTTTTTGGTAGTTATGATTACACCTACTACAAACATTCATGTTAAGGTTGTTCAGAGAATGTAAGTTTTCATCTGCAGAGTAAGTACTCAGAACTAAGATTGCTGGGAAATAGGACAATTTTAATTTTATTAGAAACTGCAAAACTGTTTTCCAGGGAAGCTGTACTATTCTGTATTTTCACCAGCAGGATATGAGAGTTTCAGTTGTTTTGCAACCTTATTAGCCCTTGGTATTGTCAGTATTTTTTCTTTTAGCTATTCAAATACATACGTAGTGTTCCTGCACTGTAGTTTTAATTTGCAGTTCCTTAATGCTATTCAATATTTTTTATATTATTATATTCTCCTACCTTTTTCATAAGGGTTCTATTCAAATTTTTACCCACTTTTAGATTAAATTGTTGCATTTTTATTGTTGAATTTTGGGAATTCTTTATATATTGTCAGTATAAATTCTTTGTCACATATGTGACTACCAATATTTTACTCTAGTCTATGGCATATATTTCATTTTCCTCACTATGCCTTCCATAGACAAAAGTTTTGTTGATATTTAATATAGTAATATTTAATGGATTTAAATATTAATTAATATTTAATATTATATTAATATATTAAATTATATATTAGTAATTGTTAACAATATTTGATATATAAATAAAATCATATTAAATATTAATATATTAATATATTAATATTTATATGTATATATCTTCACCAATGCAATAAAAAGACTTCCTTTCCAAATGCAAGTCACAAAGATTTTACTCCAGTATTTTTTTTCTGAGTTTTATTGTGTTGTTTTACATTTGGTCTATATCAATTTTAAGTTAATTTTTGAATATAGTGTGATATTTAAATTGAGGTACTTTTTTTTTTTGCATATGGATGTCTGTTCAGACACCATTTTTTTTTAAAAAGATGCCTTTCTCTGTTGATTTGCTTTTGTACTTTTGCCAAAAATGAATTAGCCATATATGTGGGTCTCTTTCTGGCTTCTCTGTTCTTTCCCAGATCTATGTTGCTTAATGTAAGCATTACGGTGTTATCTTTATTGTATGATTCCTCTGACCTTATTCTTTTTCAAAATTGTTTTAGCTATTTTACTCCCTTTGCCTTTCCACATAAAGCTTAAAATCAGCTTGTCTATCTCTACAGAAACATTCTGCTGGAGATTGAATTGTGTTAATTCTATAGGTCAATTTAAGTAGAATTAGCCTCTTTACTGTACTGAATCTTCCCATCCATGCACACAATATGTACTTAGGTATTCTTTGATTGCTTTTATCAGCCTTTTGTAGTTTATAGCATACAAATTCAGTATATGTTTTGGTAAATTTTTATCAAAGTATTTCATTTAGGGGGTATTGTAAATAGTATTTTTTAAAATTTAGTTTTAAACTGTCCATTGCTAGAATAATGAAATAAAATTGATTCTCTGCATTGACCTTTTGCTAAACTCACATATTTTGTTTTGTTTTGTTTTGTTTCAGTGATTCCTTGATATTTTCTATGTAGCCAATCACGTCATCTGCAAATAAGGATAATTGTGTTTCTTTCTTTCTAATCTATATGAACTTTAATTCTTTTTATTGCCTTCATGCTCTGTCTAGAATTTCTAATAAAATTTTGAATAGTAATACCAAAAGTGTACATCCTTACCTTTGTCTTAGTCCAAAAGCTGAAGTTTGCACCATTACGTATGAGGTCATTTGTGATTTTTGTAGACACACTTTATAGGGTGAATGAAGTCTGCTTTTCTTCCTAGATTACAGAGTTTTTGTCATGAAATAATGTTGAATTTTGTCAAAATTATCAGGTGGTTTTCTTCTTTAGATTGTTAATTGGGAGATTATATTAATTGATTACTGAATAACCAGCCTTGCTTTCTGATAAAAAAACTCATTTAGTTTGGTGTGTTATTTCTTTCATATATTATTATTGGATTCAATTTGGTAATACTTTGTGGAGGATTTTTGCATCTATATTCATGAGGAATAGTTTTGTTCATTATTCTCTTTGTCTAATCATGATATCAGAGTTATGCTTGACATGCAAAATTAGGTTGGGAATTTATAGAGTTCTCTCTTCTGTTATCTATAGAATTGGTGGTATTTCCTCTATAGATGTTTGGTAGAATTCAACAGTAAACTCAGGTGGGCCTGAAGAGTTCTTTTGGGGAATGATTTTATTTATTTATTTTTTTTTAAAGATTTTTTATTTATTTATTTATTTGAGAGAGAGAGAATGAGAGACAGAGACCAGGAGAGGGAAGAGGGCAGAGGGAGAAGCAGACCCCCTGCTGAGCAGGGAGCCCGATGCGGGACTCAATCCCGGGACTCCAGGATCATGACCTGAGCCGAAGGCAGTCGCTTAACCAACTGAGCCACCCAGGCGCCTGGGGAATGATTTTAAAATATAGATTCAGTTTATTTAGTAGTCCTTTGACTGTTCAGGTTATCTATTTCATCTTGAGTGAGTTCTGTTACTTTGTGATTTTCAAAAAATTAACTCATTTAGTCAAAGTTACTATAGAGAGTTACTATAATATTATAAAAACTCTGCACATAAATCCTTTTAACATCTGGAGGGTTTGTAGTTATATCTCCTATTTTATTTCTAATATTGGTAATTTTATCTTTACTATTCTCTTCTACTTTGTTAGTCTGCTAGAGGTTTGTAAATTTTATTTATCTTTTCAAAGTAAGCATTTGGTTTCACTGATTTTTTTCAGTTTTTTGTTTTCAATTTCATTGATTTCTGCTTTTATTTTTAATCATTATTTTCTGCTGTTTTCATTAGTCTTATTTTGCTCTTTTTCTAGTTTCTTAAGATAGAAGCTTAGATTATTGATTCAGATACTTCTAATACAAGCATTTAATGCTGTATATTTCTCTCTAAATACCACTTTAGCTATATCCCACAAATTTTGATATATTCTCATTTTTGTTCAGTTTAAAATATATTCTAATTTCTCTGAGAGTTCCCCCTTAGCCCATGAATTATTAAGAAGTGCATTGTTAATATCAGTTTTGGGTATTTTTCTGTTACTTTTTATTTACTTTTTTTTTTTTTTTTTACTGATTTCTAGTTTAATTTCTTATAAATCAATGTGTATACTTTAAATAATTTTAGTTCTTTTAAATATGTGAAGGTTTATTTTATGACCAAGGATATGCTCTATCATGGTGAATGTCCTATGTCCTTTGAAAAGAATATGTATTCTGTTGTTTGGGAATGGAATGTTCTATATATAGTAAATCCAAGTTGATTGGTCGTATTGTTCAGTTCTTCTGTATCCTTTATGATATTCTGAATACTGGTACTGTCTGTTCCTGACAGTGCAGTATTGAAGTCTCCAACCATAATTGTACATTTGTTGTTTCTCCTTTTGGTTATGTCAGTTTTACTTCATGTATTTCAGACATCTGGCATTAGTTACAGGGTGGGATGGTTTTTTTATTCTTGGTGAATTAGTCCATTTTCATTATTTAATGTCTGTTGTTATTCCTTAATTTTATCTTACTCTGTAGGCTACTTTGCTGATATTAAAATGGCCACACCAATTTTCTTTTGATTATTGTTTCCATAGTATTGTATCTTTTGCTACACTTTTACTTTTAATCTATCTACATCATTATATTTGACATTAGTTTCTTACAGATAGCATATAGTTGAGTCATTTTTAATCCCATCTGATTATCTCTTTTAATTGGTGCCATTTAATGTAATTATTGATATGTTTACATTTAGGCTGATTATTGTGTTAATGTATTTTTCAATTTGTTCCCACTGTTTTATGGACCTCTGTTGTTCTGTTCTTCTCTGTTGCTGACTTCTTTATCTCACAGTCTACTTAAAATTGATATCTTAATACTTTAGTACAATGTGGAGGTCTTACCACTATATATGCCCCCCATACTATTATTATGCATTAACATATATTCTATATTTTATATTATATATTAACATATTAAATATTATATATCTCTTTATATTATAATTGTCTTATATATTACATCTCCTTACATTAAAAATCAGATAATATAATTTTTGCTTTCAACCACCAAATATATTTTAAAGAACTCAAAGGAAGAACAATAGTTTATCATATTTACTGACACAGTAACAATTCCTGTTGCTATTCCTTCATTCCTGATATCCCAAGTTCCTTTCTGATATCTTTTCCCTCTTAAGAACTTCCTTTCACATGAAAAATCTTTAATAGCAGGTCAGTTAACAATAAATTCTCTTAGTTTTCCTTTATCTGTCTTTGCATCACCTTATTCCTGAAATTTTCACCGACTATAGAATTCTGAGTTGACAGTTGTTTTTTGTTATCCAACACTTTTTCAAAATGTATTTATTTATTTCAGGAAGAGAGAGAGAGAGGAAGAGCTGGGGTATGGGGAGCAGAGGGAGAGGGAGACAAGTACAGTGGGGAGCCCAACGTGGGCTTGATCCCAGGACCCTGAGGACCTGAGCCACAATCAAGAGTTGGAGGATTAACTGACTGAGCCACTCAGGTGCCCCTCAGCACTTCATAAATGTTGTGGTCTTCATGGTTTCAGATGGGAAGTCATCAGTCATGCAAGCTGTTGTCTCCCTACAGATAATGCATTGCTTTTCTCTTGCTTTCAAGACTTTTTTGTTGTTGTTTACTTTTAAGCATTTTGATTATGATGTTTCTGGGCATGAATTTCTTTGAATTCATTGTTTCAAGTTTGTAAAACTTCTTGAATATGTAGGTTTATATCCTTCACCAAACTTGGAATGTATTTCTTCTGATATTTCCTCAGGATTGCACACATTCTCCTCTCATGTCTCCCTCTAATGACATGGTTGTTAAACATATCTTGTCCCACCTGTTCTTGGGCTTTTACTAATTTTTCAGTAGTTCTTCTCTCTATTGTTCAGATTAGATACTGCTATATTAAGGACTAAATGTTTGTGTCCCCTCAAAATGCGTATGTTGAAGTCCTGACTCCCACTGTGATGGTATTAGGAAATGGGGCCTTTGGGAGATAATTAGGTTTAGATGAGAAAATGTAGTGGACTCCCATGATAGATGAAGAGTCATCAAAGAGAGGGCCTATACCAAGAACAAAATCTGCCAGCACCTTGATCTTGGATCTTCTGGCCTCCAAAACTGTGAGAAATAAATATCTGTTGTTTAAACCACCCAGTCTGTGGTATTTTTTATAGAATCCTGAGTGGAATAAGACAGTAATCAATTTTCAAGTTCACTGATTTTTTTCCTTGTCATCCCCATTGTGTTAATGAATATAATTTTTATTTGTTACTGTATTGCTGTTCCTTAAATTTGACTTTTCTTTGTATCTTCTGTTGATTTGCTGATAGTTTCTGTTTTCCTATTTATTTCAATATTTTCACAATCACCTGCTGAAGCGTTTATTTAATAGTTGCTTAAAGTCTTTGTCAGGTAATTCCAACATCTGTGTCTTCTAGACAAAGGCATCTGTTTTGTTTTTTCTTATGTGAATTGAGACTTTTCTGATTCTTTATAAGATGAATAATTTTGGATTGTATTCTGGACATTCGAATTTTATGTAACAAAGACCTCAATTTTATGCTTTGGAGACCTCAAATAGCTGTGTCATGCATCTGTCTAGATTTTATAGCTGTGTTCAGTGAGAGAGACCTGATAGAGCATATTTACTCTCTCTTATCCACAATCAAAACCTCTGCAGAGGAAAGGGGAACCCACCTACACTGTTGGTGGGACTGCAAGCTGGTGCAGCTGCTCTGGAAAACAATATGGAGGTTCCTCAAAAAGTTGAAAATAGAGCTACCCTACGACCCAGCAATTGCACTACTGGGTATTTACCCCAAAGGTACAAATGTAGTGATCCAACTGGGCACATGCACCCCGATGTTTATAGCAGCAATGTCCACAATAGCCAAACTATGGAAAGAGCCTACATGTCATTGACAGATGAATGGATAAAGACGTGGTATACATATAAAATGGAATATTATGCAGCCATCAAAAATGAAATCTTGCCATTCGCAACGACATGGATGGAACTAGATGGTATTATGCTAAGTGAAATAAGTCAATCAGAGAAAAGACAAGTATTATATGATCTCACTGATATGAGGAATTTGAGAAACAAGGCAGAGGATCATAGAGGAAGAGAAGAAAGAATGAAACAAGAAAAAACCAGAGAGGGAGACAAACCATAAGAGACTCCTTTTCTTTTTAAATTATGTTATGTTAATCACCATACATTATATCATTAGTTTTTGATGTACTGTTCCATGATTCATTGTTTGCATATAACACCCAGTGCTCCATGCAGTACATGCTCTCCTCAATACCCATCACCAGGCTAACCCATCACCCCCCCCTCCCCTCTAGAACCCTCAGTTTGTTTCTCAGAGTCCATAGTCTCTCATGGTTCATCTCCCCCACTGATTTCCCCCCCTTCATTTTTCCCTTCCTGCTATCTTCTTCTCTTTTTTTTTCACATATAATGTATTATTTGTTTCAGAGGTACAGGTCTGTGATTCAACAATCTTACACAATTCACAGCGTTCACCATAGCACATACCCTCCCCAATGCCTAT
>NC_138375.1:81559096-81638042 GCF_054177405.1 Leptonychotes weddellii | reverse complement strand
CTGGTGAATATAACAGCCACACACTAGATTTTGGGTGTATTTTGGTCTGTTAAAAGAAATTTCCTCCCAAAATTTTAAAGAAAGAAAAACTAATATATATATATAAATAAGAGTAAGTACAATGAAGGGATGGAATATGACTGTAAAGATGAAAATTAAAAAAGATTTTAAAAAAGGAATTGATAAGAAATTGGTTGAAAAAAGAATGAAAAATAAAAAAAAAATGAGAATGTGATCAGGTGGGAGACTAGGACAGTGTCATACACTAGATTTAGGGTATATTTTGGTCTGTTAGAAGAAACTGTATCCCAAAATTTTAAAGAAAGAAAAACTTATATATATATATATATATATATATATATATATATATATATATATATGTATACAAAAAACAAGGTTTAATACAATGAAGAGATAGAATATGACTGTAAAAATGAAAAATCAAAAAAGATTTAAAAAGAATTGATAAGATGTTGATTGAAAAAGGAAAGAAGAAAAATTCAACTAAAAAAATAAAAAATAAAGAAAATTTTAAAAATTAACTTTGAAAGACTAAAGAATTGTGGGATAAAAAGCCATGAATTCTATATGCTGTATTCCCCTAGCGCTGGCATTTTGCAGTTCTCATTGATCAGTAAACTTTTTCTTGGCTGGATGTTCTTGCTGATCTTCTGGGGGAGGGGCCTGTTGCAGTGATTCTCAAATGTCTGCGTGAGGCACAATTGCCCTGCCCTTGCCAGGGACCAGGCTAAGTAATCCACTCAGGTTTGCTCTCGGTAGCTTTTGTTCCTGAACGCTTTCCGTACAGCTTTGGAGGATGAGAGTGAAAATGGTATCCTCCCAGTCTCTGGTCCTGGAGGAGCCGAGAGCATGGGGCCCCACTCCTCAGTGCACCCTCAGAGAAAAGCAGGCAATCACTCCCGTTTCCCCAGTCTCCGGCCGCACTCCATGCTCACCCGGCCTGTGACCGAGCGTTTCTATCTCTGGCACACGATCCCATGTGGAGTCTCCAAACCTAGTAGATCCCTGCGGTGCGCTCCTGGGCAGCTCCTCCCAGGGGAGGAAGGGGAATCTCCCCGGATCTGCCGCTTATTGGGTCCCTGCTGGAAAAGCAGTGGCCCAGCTGTACCTTGGATCACGGTTTATGGCAACTCTGAGCTGAGAGCGCACTCCTCGGCTCCCTCTCTGCAGCTGGCTTCCCCACTCCGATACCTGGGAGCTCTGCTGCACTCAGGCACCCCCAGTCTTTCTGTGACCCTGAGGGTCCTAAGACCACACTGTCCCAGCGAGGGTTCCACCCCCTTCTTAGTCACTGGAGCGACATCCCTCAGCAGAGCAGACTTCTAAAAGTTCCGATTTTGTGCTACGCTGCCCTATCACTTGCCGGTAGCTGGCTGATGGAGGCTCCCTCCCTGTACCGTCTATCTTCCCAAATAGCGCCTCAGATTCATTTCTCCACACGTCCTGCCTTCCAGAAAGTGGTCGCTTTTCTGTTCAGAGAGTTGCTGCTATTCTTTTCTTCGAGCTCCTGTTGAGTTTGTAGGTGTTCTGAATGGCTTGGTAACTGTCTAGCTGAATTCCTGGGACCAGACGAAATTTAGGTCTCCCACTCCTGCCATCTTGCTCCCCTACTCTAAGATAGACTTTTTTATTCATGGCTTAAATAAATGTTTAGGCAGTTTATGAGCAATATGACTTGGCACATTTTGAAGGCACTGTCAATATTAATAATGTACTAAGTAAACGACTATATTGAAGATCAGAAACTTCATTAACTTTTATTCTTTTCTGAGTTGTCTTTCAATTCAATAAGGTAAAAATAGGGGTGCCTGGATGGCTTAGTCGGTTAAGTGTCTGCCTTCAGCTCAGGTCATGATCTCAGGGTCCAGGGATCAAGTCCCATGTTGGGCTCTCTGCTTGGCAGGGAGTCTGCTTCCCCCTTCTTACTCTCCCTCTGTGCTCTCTCTCTCTCTCTCTCTCAAGTAAATAAATAAAATCTTTAGGAAAATAAAAGAAAGGTACAAATATTCTGTAAAATCGCCTCCCACAAGCTGTTGAAATTAAACAGCTAGAATCCTTAGGATATAGAACACATCTCAGTTTTATCCAAATGGCTTGAATTTAATCTCTTTTGCTACCATGAGGATAATCTGAAATAGGTTAACAGTTAAAGTAACCCGCTCTTGTCAGGCTGCCAACTACTGTCAGTACACTTCTTTTCCTTAGGAAAGAGCAAGATACAAGTTAAACAATTGAAAGTGCTGCCCATGATAACTTCATAATATTAAACATATTATGTTCAACATATTAAAAATGCTTCAAAATCAAAAGTGAAAATAATAAATCCATGGCAGGTTTTGGGTTGGATTTTGTGTGTGTATGTTTTGCCAATTCAGTAGCAACTCTAAGGCTGCAATTTGCTATTTGTAGAAATTTTGGCTGAAACTGGATGTTTCAGTTATTAAAATCTAATACAATAAAAAATTTGACTTGTAACTAGACACTCTTCTAATCTTTCCAATATGCAAAATTTTTATACCATTTCTCCATTAGATTCATTTGGTTTGAGGAAATACCTCTTCAAAAGCCCTAAGTAATTACACTGAAGTCAGTTCGTTTGGAGAAGTACATATTTCAGAAACTGAAAAGAATTTTAGGAATCATATAATCACACCTCTCTTATTTTAAGGTAAAAATTCTCCGACTCAGAGTTTCAGTTCCCACTATGCAAAAGTCAGGAACCTAGATTTCTAAATCTGGTCCTGGTATTCTTTCTACAGTGAGAAAATTATTTTGTAAGTCTCCCATCCCTTTGAATAAAATGCATATACATGGAAAAGTTTGCTGAAATTTTAGGGATTCATTAAACACTCATGGATGCCTTGAGAGTCTCTAAATTAGAAAATGCTATATAGGGACAGTTAACTAGCCATCTGGATAAAGAAAAGGTGGATCTCTATCACATTTTATGGTAAGGTAACTTCTAAGTGGATTAAATTCTTAAATTTGAAAATGAGACAATTAATATTCTGGAATAAAACATAGCAGAATAATTAAGAGTTGAGCTTAACAGCAACTCAAAAATCCACCAACCCAAAAGTAAAGAGTAATAAATTTGACTGTGGGGGAAAAAAAAAAAACATTGGCAGACAAATCTAAAAATCTATCCAACACTATACACACTAAGGGCTAAGCTAATGTGGTAGGTAGAATAGCTGCTCAAAGAAGTCCATGCCCTAATCTCCAGAATCTATAAATATGTTATATTACAAGGCAAAGAGAATTTGCCGATGTAATTGGTTTTTAGATGGTAAGTGTGTGGCTATTTGTTACAGCAGTGATAGAAAACTAATATAATAGCTTAGGAGTGAAATTTTAGCCTACAGATGTAGCTGCAAACATATTAAATAATTTTTGAAAATTGTTTTTCATTGCAGCATTGCTTGTTACTCTTTCTAGTAAAAGGCTGAAAGCACTTAAATGCCCACAAATGGGCAACTTATTAAATAAATTATATCTGTGTTTTGGAATACTACTCAGCTATAAAGAACAAGAAAGCTTTTCATACTGCTATGAAAAGATACCCAAGATATACTGTTAAATGAAAAATGCAGGTATAGTACCATGTATATAAAAGAGGAAAAAATACAAATATATTTACTTGTATATGCATAAAATCCTTTGGAAGAGTAGAGAAGAAAGCAATAACCATGGTTACCTATTTGTAATGGGGTGGAAAGTGGGTAGATGGAGTTCATAGAAGAAAGATTTTGCTATATACATTTTATTAATTTTTTAGTCATACAAATGCATTGCCTTTCTAGTATATAGATAGATCATAGGTAGGTAGATAGATAATATTCAAAAATAATATATTTAAAATGCTTCTGTACTACCCTGCACTTCCTTTCATATATGTGACTGCTTAATGGTGTGATTCATCAGTAACGAAAAGTGTGTTCTGTCTAAATGAAGGAGGTAGAAGAGAAAAGGGATGAGAGAAAGAATAAAAAAAATACCTTTTCAATTTGTAATTAATATTATGTGTTCTGTTATTGGTAAATAAAATGTTTGCTTTTCCCGATTTCACTGGAGCTGAAATACAAATACACCCTAGAAAAGGTAACATAATATCCTCTGATTATCTCATGTGAATAAATGTGACATACAAAGCTTCATGACATTTATAGATAGAGATGTATACATACACACACATACATGTACTTTTGAAGGGCATAGGAAAAATAGAAAATAGTGATAAGTAATGAGGGTCATATATTGAAAAGGGTACCAAGGACAAGCCACTTTCCTAACAACTAATCCCAGCCTTCCCCACATTTAGCATCTCAGACCTTTCTCTGATCAGCACCCTAAGAAGGAGCACTCTCTCCTCATATCAGGGACTTTATTCAGTAATATAGGTCATGAAAGTAAAAGCAGTTTTCCCAATATTCATAGAGTAAATCTGAGACCCAGGAAATGGCAGAAACCCAGGCCTTTCAGTTCTCTGCCAGATTTTTAGAGGATCCCTCCCTGATGCAGATTTGGCTAGTTGCTCAGAGCACAAGCAAACCCATGGCGGAAGGCCAGTGCTGGGTAGGTCTGAAGACTTTTCAAATAGCTAGGGAAGCAATTAGAATACGATTGGACAGGTGATTTCAGGCAACATGTGGAAGGTCTTAAAAACTAAGTAATACTAAGCAGTCAGGGACCTTTAAACGTTGTTCAGAAAAGAGTGTCAGGGTCAGAGATATGCTTTGGAGTTTAATCTGGCAGAGTTACAATGTGGATGGGATGAGGACGAGAGGCCAGAAAATTTATAGGCAAGAGCATGAGGAAAAGCACTTTTAGACTTGAAATCTATTTTAACCTTCTAAAAATTAGTGAGGCTGCTTGGAAGTTGCATTACTTACCGCTAAATCTGATTAAATTCCAAAAGCATTTTTTTTAAAGAGATTAAAGGAAGTGAAGTCAGAAGTTAGAACCAAATGAAAGTATCTATGATTTTTCAAAAAATCATTTCCAAAGGGCTATCAGTTAATTTAAGAAACACTCTGATGCATTCATGGCTAAAACTCTGATATTTCTTATAAGAAATGTCATTTCCAAAGTGTAATTGCATAACACGTCGCCAAAACAGTAATGAAAGTATCTTAGAGCATCCATCAAAGGACACAGAATGTGAAATAAACAACGTTGGGTTTGAGTCAGGAAACTGCTGCGCAGCACTTTAGACAGCACTGCCCTCTGCAGTTACACATGTTCTACTAACCAGTCCCTGAGAATCTTGTTATAAACCCGTGCTTGAAACCATTCAGCTATCTTGTCATTTCATTTACCATAGCCCACCAACGATAGCACTACCAAAGTTTCCAAACTGGATCACTGCAGGAAGAATTACTTATGATGATGGAAAGTAGCATAACAAGTATAGGACTGAGTAGAACAAACCTGGTTGTATTTGGTAGGACTATTGTGTACCAGGCACTGTTCTCAGTGAACAAGATTGGCAGTTTTCTTTCCGAGTTCTTGATGCATCTACTGTATGGATGAGTAGCAACAGATAATTTAAAAATCATCAGACAATTTAATAAAACACTTATAAATTGTGATAATGGCATTAAGTAAGCAAACAAAAAAAGAAGCTAAGACAGGTGGATCTCATTAAAGGAGGTGATCCTTCATTTGAGACCTGAAGGAGGAGAAAGACCTAAGCATGTGAGAAGTGGGGACAAGCAGCTGGACTGGCATGTGCAAAGGTCCTGGGGCAGAGAGAGTCACATGTTCTAAGGATAGAAGGAAGACAGTGTTGTTAGAGAATATTGAACAAATGGGACACTGCTGACAGAGCTGAAAAGCTAAACTGAGATAAAGGTACTACCTACCTTTAGTGTCTGGTAAGGAAAGTGAATTTTATTCTAAATGCAATGAGACACTTTTAAAGGGTTTTAAGTGAAAAATGATTTGTTAATGGTTATGCTGTTATAAGATTATTTGTGCTGCTCTGTGGCAAATAATTTCCAGAGGGATAAGAGAAGGGATGGGTCCAGACCATTTTCAGATAATTTTTTCACAATTTAACAAACTCATTCCAGTTTAATTCTTTGTGTTATGGGCTTGGAGGAGTGTTAAGGAAGGTAAAGCATATATTCATTTATAACAAGTCAATTAGTAGTCTTAAATTGATAAGCACTTGCCCTGAAATTATGTCGTTGTCCTCAGCAAAAGAAGGTAGCTTGATGACTATTTAATTACAATTTTTAGAGGAGTTTAAGATAATAAAGTTGTAGGTTAAGTTTCAAACAAAAAGAGTTCATAATGATCTGTTATCTCATTTAAGATGGAAAGGCCTACCCTGGGCTAATAGGCTTCACCCTGCAGATCTAACCTTAAATTAGAAACACCATAGACAGTGAACAGTTCCTCTATTATGCTTGTGCAGTCAGGAAATTTGTCTTAACATGAACTATAAATCCCTCTCATGTTAGTATGAGAAATGATCAAAAATCTCACAAACAACTAGGATTTCCCAACCAAGAACTTCTTTCTCATCCCTATACATAGGTACATGGCAGGTTCATTTCTGATCTAGAACAAAGGAATAGAAATAAAACTCCTGATTTTTGTCCAAGAGATTGAATGTGTCAATCCACTTATTTTGAGCCCATTATCATGCTTTCTCCTTTAAGTTAGAGAGAGAGAATTTCACTCACTATTATTTACCCAGAATCTCTTTTTTGTCCTTTGAAATAATTTGGTATTATCTATGCTACAGTTCCACAGAGTGGGAAATTTCTTTTCCATAATAAGTGATACATTAAACATTTTAGTTTCTAGCTACAACATTAATGAACAACTTAAGGACTTCCAGAATTGAATTAGCTGCCACAGTTTTTTCACATTATTCAGATTTCTTAGTCTAGGCTTTCATAGCTTCCAAGTACCTATATGAAATCATGAAGGCAATATTAATAGCTTGATTAAGAACCTTCCAACTGATGAGAGAATCTACCAGTACAAATAACTAAATAAGATTAATAGTGTATTGATAATATTCCCTATAGTTTGATGCACGCCATTATCTATTTCAGGCTCTAACACATCTGCTATGTTTTATTTTTATTTTTAAATGAATATAAATAGCAGAAAGCCAGCATCCATGTAATACTAATACCTTTTTCTGCAGCAATGAGTCAAAATTTGGCTGCGTGAATATTAAGTTCAATTATCAAATGTCAGCATGTGTTTGTGTGTGTGTTAGATTAACCGTTCCAGAGTCTGAGTAATACTGAAAATTCAAAGGATATTGAGGGCTAACAAACTTATCAATACTCATACTGATTTACCTTCTTCCCAGCAGTGGAAATATAAAAAATAGTTAGTCCTAATTTCGAATTAGGAATTACTGAAACTGGAGTATTATCTCATGTTCTTGAGGGCACATCTTTGTTCTGAAATAGGTAAACCATGACAATTCTGTTCAGCATTCCAAATAGTCACTATAGCAGTCAGACTGAAGTCAAGCTTCTAAGATTTTTCTGGACTAATTAGCAATATAATTTCAAAAAAAAAAAATCTTCCTTTATGGCTTCTGCTGTTAGAAACCAAACACCAAGAGTATGTCTTTCTTAAAGTGACATTTCTTCATTTTTTAATTTTTCGTCTCTCTTCTGCCTGAAGAGTTGCATTTTCTTCCTATCCTCATTGCTAAGTTTCTTCATTATAAATGCCAATGTCTTAATTTTGTTTTATCAACAGTTATTACCAAATGTACCTTACGAGAGCCAAACAAGTGACTTGGAATTAGATCCAGTTCAAGCCTACCAGGAGAAAAAAATAAATTACACAGAGCCATGGATCAGGAATGCAGTGCTCAGTGAGGAGGCAGGCCATGAATTTGGAATATTCCAGCAAGTATGTTATTCAGAATATGCATGATTATAAATATTAGAACTCCAGTGAAATGACAGAAGTCTGTGTATCTTCTCTGAAGTCAATTAATAATTAACATTTAATGAGTATTTTATACTTAGAAGTCATAAGATCCAGCACATCTCTTACGTTGTTTCATTTAATCTTACAAGAACCCAGTGAAATTTCTACTTTTAACTTCCCCATTTGACAAATGAGAAAACATAGGTTTACAAAGTTTTATGACTTGCTCAAGGTCATAGAGCTCACAAGTATTGAATCAAAGCTGTCCCATTCTATTTCCTATTTTTTTTTAAAAAATATTCTGCAATATTTATTCTGCAGAAAATGTCTTATGATTTTCAACAATCTTATGGACTGACTGGTGTTATTCTCCTTCATGATTGAGGAAACTTAGACTAAGAAAAAAAAAAAAAAGAAGTAACATGTTTAAAATTGCTCAGCAGGTAAGTGGAGGACCCAGAGCTAAACTGCTAAGCCCAGAGTTCATGTCCTTTCATATTACAATCACAGAAGGACTCTAATCACAACCTTAAGATAGTTTGTATCAACTTTATTTGGTTTTCATTAATTATAGTTTCTTGGTATCTTCTTACAATTGTAATAGAGAAGCTGCAATAGATCCTGACTTAGGAAGACACTCTTCTGTATATATATCTATGTTCCTTTACTGTAAACCAGAAGAAGCCAGAATTATTTCAGGGGAAAGAAAGGATAACATATGAGGGTAGTGGTTTATTTTGTACCTAATACAACCAGGAAAATAAGAATCAAAAAGCTATGTATAGTGCACAGTTCTATCTGCCATATAACACTGCCTAACTCTCTTTGTCCTGTTGATGGAGGAAGGAGCCAAGGGGTAGAAGTAGGCTGGCAGAGCGCTGAAATACTCAGAAGGTGACAAGTTTGTGCATATTGTGTCAGGATAATTTGAAGATGTGACATGTCCATGTGTCATAATTGTTCTGACATCAAAGAAAATGTAGAACCATTTGTAATTGTAAACATAAAGTTTACTCTCTCCTCCTGAACAGTGCTGTATATTGGCCTTAGTTTTCAGCTCACCTTATCCACACAATATTATGCCTGGCTGTGGCTTTCACTGCAGGTAAGCTCATTCCTGTCTCTTATAGTCCTACAGAAATCAAGAGGTTGGAAAGCTAAAGGCTATATCACACTTCCGTTTGGTTCTGCGAGTCATCAAGCTTTCACCAAGCCAACTCACTCCTTCAGTAATTGAAATGAAGTACCATCAGGTCCCACCTCTGTGTTTCTACTGGTTGCAATATCAGAAATGCCAGTGTTTGGACTCTGGTTTTACAAGTCACAGGGCATTTGTTTTGCTGGCATGGATGGGATTGAAACGGTATGGTCCTAGACCCAGCCGTTTGGGCAGCCACTTCCTAATTCCTTAAGTTCTTGATCTTGGCAGACAAAAGATAACCACTTATCTATGCTAGGTCAGTGCCTAAAGAGGCAATAGAGTCCAGTGATTAGGAGCATGGATTTAGGAGCCACATTGCCTAGATTCAAATGCCAGATCTGCCATTTACTACTTGTGTGATATTGAACAAGTCACTAGGTAAAAATGCCTAGTGAAGATTGAAGTAGTTAATATATGTAAAAATGTAAAATAATTCCTGTACCATAGGAAGTACTATAAATTTGTTTTTTATTGCAATGCTCTTCAGGAAATAATTCCTATAAGCTTAGCCTAGAGCCTCTATTCTCCAGCCCTTTCAATAATTTTGTGTAAGTATCCAGTTCCCTATATTAAATCTCTTTTTGCTTAAACTAAAGTGGTTTTTATTGTCTTCAGCTGAACCTTGACTGATACACTGGTAATTCCATTTCTTCTTGAGCACTAGTTATTGAATTACAAAAATTCAAGAAATTAGAGAAGGTGAGGTAGTTTAAAATCTAACGGGATATTTTGCAATTTACTTATAAAGGAAGGTACAACATAAATGCAGGATCAGATCCACTTCAGTAGAGTAAATTATTTCTAAAAAATGTTTGCTAAAAGCTTTGAGTATATTTCCAGCCATGCTTCTTTAGGCACAATTCTTTAAAGTTATTGTCTTCAATAATTCACTCTCTGACTCTTCTTGTTGCTAAATTGGCAGAAGGCATCATCCAGAACATCTTACTGAAAATCAGATTGCAGCAGTGACAGTCTCTGTATTAAGTTATTTATTTTTAAAAGATAAGAGATTTAAAAGGCTCCAAAAATCATTAGTGAACCCAGACTCCTATGCTTTGCTGCATACTCCGCATCTCCATTTGGATTCGGGAAGCATCTTAAACTTAACAGAAACATCCCTACTTTGTTTCAGTATCCAGTAAATGATGTTGCCATTCACCCAGTTGCTAGGACTGAAAACCCACTAGTAAACCTTAGCTTCTCTCTTTCTCTAACACCCCAGATACAACTTATCTGACTTTTGGCCCAACTCTCAAAACATATTCTGAATCAGATCTTTTATCACCGCTCTTTTGGTGAAGCAGTCAAGTTCATTGTAGGAAACAGATACAGAAAGCTTTTTGAGGAGAGAGAATTTAATGAGTATTAGCTATTCTTCAAAAAAATGCCGAAATCTCATTTCAGGACTTTGAAATGTCTGACCCCTTCCCCTTCACTGCTCTTTCCCTGGGTCTTGCATGGCCAGATCCCTCATTTCAGTAGGAGTGGTTTTTGGATGACACCATCTCGAGAAGCTGAGAGCCCAATCTAAGAGAGCCCAAATTCTTGCTTTCAGCATTCTTGATCTCCTTCCCTCACCTTATTTTTTTTCAGACCATTTAACATAGTATTATGTATTTGTTGATTGAGTTGTTTCTTTTGTACTTCCCTAACTAGGAGAATAATGCTATGAGGCTGAGAACTCTGTGGTGCTCGCCACTGAATTCCTAGTACCTAGAAGGTCAAAAAATATTTGTGAAAAGGCAGAATCTCCATATCATTTTCTTTTTTGATTGTCTTAAGCGTTATTATCCTATTCAAAAGTGCTAAAATTTTACCCTGCTCCACTTTCAGAATTACAACATAAACCAGACTATTGGCCTGGGCCATATTTAATATTCTTTATGGTTCTTCTATTCCTGTCATATACATAGCCACCACTGGTTTCAAGATTCATGAGAAAAACTCTGTACAAAATGCTTAAAGTGAGGCATTCATCATTTCTGCAAAATTTCTTAACATACTCATAGCAGTAAAGGATCATCCTTAAAAAAGGGCATCAATCATTACACTGCAGTTAAAGGAAGAAGTTCTGTAGAGAATTGCTCCACTATGTACTCTATAAAGGTTTGATATATATGCACATTGCTTTGTGACTTCAAATCAGTTACTAACAATCTTTGAGATTACTGCATTTTTGAATTGTGTATAGCTACCATGTTAAGTGAATCTCAGCTAGCTAAAAACAGGCCCTAATATTTTCCCTGTGTATCATTTGACCCCTAAAGTTGCAATATAATCTTGAACATTGGGTTCCTTCCTTTTATTCAATATTCTTAAAATATTTATTTTCTCTTATTATTAAAATATTCATCATTAACAATAATACTTTAAATTGCATACAAATATATAATATTATTATTTTTTAAAAGATTTTATCTATTTATCTGACGGAGAGAGAGACAGAGACAAGTAGGCAGAGAGGCAGGCAGAGGGAAAGGGAGAAGCAGCTCCCCGCTGAGCAGGGAGCCCGATGCAGGGCTCGATCCCAGGACCCTGGGATCATGACCTGACCCGAAGGCAGACGCTCAACCACCTGAGCCACCCAGGCGCCCCTACAAATATATAATTTTAAAGCGTGTTTGTGAATATAGTATTTCTTAATTCCTTTAATATAGACCACAAGATATTATTGTTTCCATTTGACAGATGAAGAAACAGGCTGAAAAGCTATACTATTTACTTATATCCATAGGGGACAATACTAGACCATCTGAAAACAGGTGTTTTTTTTTTTTTTCTTCTCGGTTTTTTTTGAGATTATTTATTTATTTATTTATTTGACAGAGAGAGACACAGCAAGAGAGGGAACACAAGCAGAGGGAGTGGGAGAGGGAGAAGCAGGCTTCCCGCCCAGCAGGGAGCCTGATGCGGGGCTTGATCCCGGGACCCTGGGGTCATGACCTGAGTCGAAGGCAGACGCTTAACAACTGAGCCACCCAGGCCCCCCGCCCCGTTTTTGTTTTTTGTTTTTTTTTAAGATTTTATTTATTTATTTGACACAGAGAGCACAAGAAGTGGGGGAGAGAGAGAGCACAAAAAGGTGGGGGAGACAGAAGCAGACCCCCACTAAGCAGGGAGCCCCATGCAGGGCTCCATCCCAGAACCCTGGGATCATGACCTGAGCCAAAGGCAGAGGCTTAACTGACTGAGTCACCCAGGTGCCCCTGAAAACAGTTTTAATATTCTTTCCAGTATCAAAAAATCATAGACCTGAGCAGATACACAAAAGATAGGGTCCCTAGTTAGAGAAACATGATATACCCACAGCAGTAATTTAACTGGGTAAAAATATGTATGGTGAGAATTGGCAGCTACCATTTATGCAGGCTTCCTCTTACTAACACTGGGATTGATACTTGACACCAACCTCTCCTCCAGCCAACACTGTGGTAGAGAGTTGATACTAACCTCGTTTAATTCTGAAAACAAAGGCCAGAACTAAGGGCTGTCCTCCCCCATTTCATAAGTGAAGAGATTGCATCAGAGTACAGGTTCACATAGATAAGTATTGGAGTCAGGATTCAAATCCACATCTGTATGTTTCCAAAGCCCACATTCTACCATTGTGCTTTATAAAGAAGAAAATTAATAAGTTATAATTAATAAAAAAAGAATGAGGAATATTATCCTTGGATGAAGGCTCCATGGAGTTTTAGTTTTATTTTTTTTTTAAGATTTTTATTTATTCATTTGTCAGAGAGAGAGAGCACAAGCAGAGAATGCTGCAGGCAGAGGGAGAGGGAGACTCAGACTTCCCGCTGAGCAAGGAGCCTGATGTGGGACTCACATCAGGATCCCAGGACCCTGGGATCATGACCCCAGCCGAAGGCAGACACTCAACCGACTGAGCCACCTAAGCGTCCTGGCTCCATGGAGTTTTAAAGAGTTACCTCAACAAAGACTGGGATGGAAGGAATGCAGGAAAACATTCTGGGTGGACAGTAAAAACTTGATAATAAGCATGGTGCCTTCTGGAGAGAATGAGATTAGTCTAGAGTAGGAAATATTTTAAGTTAAGGAGTAGGAAAGAGGACAAAGTCAGATTATAGAGGACTAGGACACCTAAATGGAGAAAATCTGACTTTTTTCTAGTAAGAATGGGAAATGGCTTCAATGACGTTTGTGTTTAAAATTAGTCGAATGAAGGTTTATGAGTGAAAGACTAAGCAAAGACCAGGTGCAGAGACTAATTAGGAGACACACCACAGTGCAAGGGGGAACGTATAACAACCTGGACAACTGAGGAAACAATAAAATAGGATCAGAGACACCAAGGCCAGGGTTAAGAAGAAGCTCTGTTTTGTGCCAGTACGGTTTGGGTGACAAAGAATTAAATTTAAAAATGTAAGATTGTATCGAGCTGTGGAGAGAAAATGAAATTTCAAGCCCGGATTGTAGAAAAAGTCTTTCTAAAAAGAGCAAAGACCTCTTACTGTCCCCTAAATAGGTTCTGTGATTAGATGAGCTAATGAATCAAAGGGTGATTCTTTGAGACAAAACCCTAAGCAGATCCAAACTGTTAATTCCTGAGGCCAAAAGACTTGCACCTTATTTTCATCTCTGCCACTTAACAGCAACTTCAGAAAGCTGGCATTTGTAGACCCAGTTTTATCATTTGGTAAAATGAGCTTTTAGGGTGAATCATCTCAAAGATTCATATATATATATATATATATTGAAGGGCTAGAGAGCAAGAGCTATATAGAGAGATACAGCCTATGAGTCTCACTGTCTTGCCATCTTAGTAGCACAGGACAGCATGATTTATGTGGGTACAGTCAGCATCATCGATTTTTTTTATGAACTGGCTTTACCAGCGCTGCTCATATCACCATACCTGGAAAGGTGCATAGCAAAGAATTAGGTAAAAGGAAAAGAAAGATGAAGCATAGGTGTATGAAAGATCTTATTGAGACTGAGCTATGTCTAGATTTGAATGTGAGAATTTTGCCACCTTCCTTGATTTTTAAGGCTTACTGGTGTCATTTGAAAAGACAGAGATCTCTTTTACAAAGAGTAACTAGGTTATATCTCTTGGTCCAATTCATATTGATAAGGAATAGCAATGCTGTTTTAAGGACGAAGTCCCACTTAGAGTGAAAGAATAGCATGATCAGTTAGTAGTGTTTGTCATGTATATGGGTGAGAATTGATGTTAGCATTCTATATATTCTGTTCTCTGAGCTGTATTTATTCATTCTGACTAAAAATCACTTTTAAACCCTACCTATTCTAATCCAGAGTCAAATCTTGTATATTTCATAGTTTATTTTTAGAGTTCTGTAACATCTAGATTATTTCTTCATTTTTTATAACCGTTTTTGCTACCCTAAATAGTGATACTTTCTCCAGTATAGAAAACATTACTAATAAAAAAAGATTATAACTCTGGAAACAAGTGCAATTTTAGAACCAAATTATGTTCTAAATTATCTGTTAACTTTTATTTACATATTCTAAAGTATTTTCCATTAGCATGGGAAACAACTGAATTTTTCAGTTAGCATTATTTCTTTACAATCTTTTGGAGTTATTGCCTTAAAGTGTTGGTCTTTCTAAAATTTACATATGTATAATAAGCTACAATAATGTAGAGTTTTGGTATTAACATAATAAAAATCTAGATAGATGAGGCTATGTCCATCAGTAAGAACCATTCTCAGATAAAAATTTAATTCTTTTAGCAGCCCAGAAATCTGCTTCTTTAAGCTGAACACAGAACAGGAGATTTATTACATAAAGTACAATCTAATTGGGTATTCAGTGTGAATAACTTAATTAAGACTTCAGGATAAAGACATTATTTTCAAGCAGGGTCAGAGGGGTAAGTTAGGTAACGAAAAAAGTGATTAACTGGAGGTAGTCCTCTTAGTTGCTTTAATCATAATTATTGGTAATAAAATTACCCAATCAACATATTAATTTCTTTTCATCTCTTGGGCTGGAAAAGAAAGCTTATTAGGAGATCATGCATCTAAAAGATGACAACCTTTAAGTGATTATTCAACAAACATTTGTTCAATACCAACTATATGCAAGGTACTATAGAGAATATAATTACTGATAAAACACACTACCTATCCTCAAGAGAATTAAAGTTGCATCAGAGGCCATAAAATGTGAGAGGAGAGATGAAGGAAGAGAGTGGAGGAGAAAAGAAGGGGGGAAGAGGAAAGAATAAGGAAAGTGATGTTTTTATTTATTTTTCTTTGCCAACTAGTAGTACCATAAATCCTAGGGAATCATACTATCCTATTTGGAGAACTATTACAAAATGTTTTAAGATCTACTAGTTCAAAAACCATAAAATGTATTTATTATCCAATCATCAATCCTTCCTAAGTAGGAAGGCTGTATAGAAATGTATGATTGCAAACATACTGCCATTACCCATTGGATCTTCCTCATGGACAGTTTTGAGCAGCTATAGTACTCTTTTCCAGTGAGTACAAATTCAACCTCAAAATCTTCTATACAGCACTCCCAGTGGCCCCCATTGGTCAATGAAAGTAGGCACAAGATATGTGACCAATTTGCTACCTTTGGCTTAATGACTGATAATATATGTATAAAGCATTTAACATTGGATTTTAGAATCACACTGACTTTATGCTAACATTGTTCTGCTACTTAGTAGCTATGTGATCTTGAAAGTTTTGCCCAACTCCTAAAATGGCAGTTTCCTCATATGTAAAATGGGAATAATATTATCTATGTTTTAGTAGAGGTAATGAGATAATGTAAAAAAACACTTGGGGTAAAGCCTGGTATATAATAAATAGGTTCTATAGCAGGCACTGGGGGTAAAAATGAAAGGAATAAATAGCTCAACTATAAAGGATCCCTGCCCTTAAAATTTTCTTATTATGGTATGAAGAGGTAAGTATAAACAAATGAGCTTAGTCAAGTGTTAACAGCTGCTATGATAAAGGCACATTTACACAATAAAATGCTACCAGTTCAATAGGAAGATTTCAGAAAAAAGTTTGACATCTAGCAAAATACTGACTATAAGAATATGGATCTTAGGGGCACCTGGGTGGCTCAGTTTTTTGGGTGCCAGCCCCTTGATTACAGCTCAGATCATGATCTCAGGGTCATAGGAACAAATCCCATGTTGGGCTCCATAGTCAGCGGGGAGTCTGCTTGAGATTCTGTCTCTCCCTCACCCTCTGCCTGCCCACCCCCAATGCTCTCTCTCTCTCTCTCAACACATTTTTTTAAAAAGGGAATATTGATCTTAGGAGAGAGGTTAAAGAAGGGATCCTAAGAAAAACCAGGATTTAAGGACTGGATGGAAGAAGAGGAGCTAGCAAGAAGAATGAGAGCTAGAGTGACAGGAGGGCAAATGGATAGAGTAATGACACCAGTACCAAGGTAGAGTTTGGGGTTTTCAAAGCTATAGAGTGCCCCAGTGAGAGAAGGAATAAAAAATTATCAATTACATTAAGCAAGGTGCCCTAGCAAGAATGATTTTAATGGATGTGGGGATGTGAATCAGATTACTAAACAAAATAAATGGAAGGTGAAATCTTAGAAGTCAGGATTTTAGGTGGGAGTGAGAATTTTGGATGTGAAACGAGAATAGGCCTATAGCTATCAGGGTCAAAATTTGGATAGAAGTATAAGGCGAGATTCTAGAAGGATTGGAAAGTTTACAGGCTTAGAAACAATATGGTGCTCCCTCAAGTATTTTCTTTGTGAAACATGAATATTCAAAAGCTCACCAAACTATAGATCATAATGTACCCAACTCCTAGCTATTGACCACTAACCAGTCATTGCCAGCCTGTCTAATCCCTCAGGAAAGGAAAATGTCAACATCTGCTTTCATCGTAGTCTCTTAATAATTTAAAAATTAATGCACTTCTTAAATATTATGTTACTTGCCTGCTTAAATTATTTCAAAGGCTCCCCACTTCTAAATTTGCACTGCACTTTCTGGCATGCTCTGGTACACACACTGCTTACTGTTCTAGATGCATGTCTTTTAGTATTTCCCTTTCCACTCTACCATTGCATTTTGTTGTTACTACTTACTGGTGTTCCTGCTATATTTCACTAGGATGCACTAAATGCATAGGTGTTGGGTTCTCCATTAGGTACTTTGTATACCTGAAATGTTTATGCCACTTTGTCTGTTGAAGTTTCCCTCACCTGCCCAACCTCTCTTCTGATTAATTCATTACTAACTCTTCTTATCCATTGTTATACCTTACCCATACATATCATGATGTGTTTACCATATTTCATAGGGAGTATTTGCCCATCCATTTTCACCACATAGACTATGAGCTCCTTAAAAATGGATTCCAGGGGTGCCTGACTGGCTCAGTCGGTTGAGCAACCAACTCTTGATTTTGGCTTAGGTCATGATCTCACAGTGGTGAGATCAGCCTCTGCTGTCAGGCTCCTGCGCCTGCTTGAGATTGTCTCTCTCTCTCCTTCTGCCCCTCCCCCTGCTTGTGTGCTCTCTCTCTCTAAAATAAACAAATCTTTAAAAAGAAAATGGATTCCATATTTTATGCAACTTTGTATCACTGTTAAAATAAGCCTGGAATATAGCCACTAATTATTTTTGAAATGAAGTAATGAATTAATGGATGTGTAGATCCAATTATGATTTTAGTAGTAATTTTAATTGGATTTCCTGGTCCAGTATTTTTTTATACAAGCATATTCTTCATACCAAAACCATAACTGAAGAATATTATCATAAATGGCATTTAGTAGACTGAGTAAATGCCATATCTGTGATTCTAGATTTGATAAGTAAATATATTTGAAGTCTATTATTCCTAAAATAACTTATTTATATTCAGTTGATGTTATCCCACCAAATAAAAGAGATCTAATATTTCAAGACCATCTAAGCCAAAACAATTTGATATCATAATGAAGGCCGTATTTCCAATGAAATGATCTGGCTCCAGTTGACTAAATATGGGTTGTTACTTTTCAGTTAGAATTAATAAGAAAATCCATATGCACCTAGAATACATTCCCAATTGTGCTCTCAGAAATTTGATCGTAGAACTTAGAAAATCCCTCAATTAGAACTTTCTCCCTTGATATGGGCCCTCAATTTCCTGAGAGCTGGAGTGACAGGATGTAATTATTCTGCTTGGGCTCTCTGACAACAAATGCATTCAATCATCAGTTAGGAATTAGCACACGTATGGTTTTAATTATATTGATTTATAACCAGTAACTTTTTAATACAGAATTTAGTTACAGTCTATCGTGTCTTGATAATTAAAATGTACTTTGTTTTATTGTGCTTTACTGACTTGTGGGAAAACAGGTAAAGTTATAAAACCTTCTTGCATTGTCTGTTTATTTCTGCTAATCATGGGTCAGAATTTCCCTGTACCTAGAGCATTGTAAAATCCAGATAAATATTATCACTATCGTTACCACCTCCAACTCTCTATATATTATTTCTCCACTACAGCATAATAATGAACAGTGTTTTCCTAAACTACATCATGGACAGGAAAACATAACTCTTAATTTTATTTGCCTTTAAGATAAGAAGCAGAGACTGGGAAAAATCTGGACACCTTCAAAGTCACTTTTCAGAGTGCCAGTATTCCATCTTTGCACCTGTTCCCCTCTCTTCGATGATATCTACCCTTCACACCTAAGGCAGGACATCTACAGGGCCACTCTGCTTTCTAATCCTTTACCCCTAGTGAAAGTGAGAAATAGCTTAACTCATTATGTCTCCGAATTTATTAAATATATTTAAGTGTGAATGAGTTTCATTGTATCCTCAATCCTGGCCATTTGTATGCTATGCCTTGGCATAAAAGTATTACAGGATGAACATTTTCTTTCCTTCAGAGACCCAAGTAGGTAGTAATTTTTTCTTGTCCTTGAAATATTATGACCACTACTGTGGCTTATTTGAAGTCTAAAACTAATTTATTTATTTTAGAGGAGCATTTTTGTAATAAACGTAATGATTCTGGAAATAATCTAGCTGCAGTTACCATGGTATTATTTCTATGAGTTGTTGGAAGCTGGACTGTATATGCAGTCACCCACATGCTTGCCTGTAACTTAATCAACTCTAACCAACCTTTCTAGTTAATTGGTGACATTGCTTTTTAGAACCTCCAACTTTCCTTCACCAGCCTTCCTTCTCCTTATGTGAACAGTTACCTTTGCTCCCCTATAACTTCCCTTAGCCACAAGTCTAAGTACCCAGACCACATTCTGAGAGTCTGTGGGGATTGCCACAATCCTGGGTCAGCCTAGCCAAGCAAGCCAGTTACCCAAGCATCAGATCCACAGAGCCTCTAGCTCTCTGGACCTGTGATAGCTAAAGAGGGAATTAGGCTGAGGCAAGGATAATACCATCAGTTACAAATTATTGATCAATAACTGTATGTCACAGCCTGGGCCAAATTCTTTACACCCATTGGCTATGTAATTCACACAATACTTCTGTCAAGTAGGTACTAGTCTTATCCCATATTTTACAGATAAACTGAGTTTCAGGAGCTTAGATGTATTGTTCAATTTCATTCAAAAGGAAGTAAGCAGAGATTAAATTCAAAGCCAGCTAATGCCTTATTCCATAGCCATTTTTTTCAAAATTTTATTTTATTTAGTTCTTAGGTCGGGGGGGGAGATTGCAGAGAAGGGAAACAGGTCTTAATCTTGGTGTGTAGCTACAGAGACAGAAGAGAGGAGAGACTTGGATTAATAGAACTCTTAACAATGGAGGAGTCAGATTAAGACCTTGGTGCTGGGAGCGGGAGAGTAGCTATGGGGTCAGAATGTATATGTGTGACTAATGAGGATTAAGTTTTACGTGACATCAGATAAAATTGTCAGTACTACCAGTCATGAAAATACTGAAGAAATAATAAAAGCTATAGAATTTTAGCTTCACTATGTAAAATTATAATCATCTGTTGTCCATTCAGGTTTAATTACCATGTAGCACAACAGCAATTATGCATATCATTAAATAGATGCTAGATTAATTTATGTGCATTTTATTTGATTAAAGCAGTAAAATGCAGTTTGCAGGATGTTCAGCCTTTATAGTTTGTGGCTCATGTAACATAATAATCTACTCAGAGTTAAAAAATATTAGAAGATGTGTGGATTATGAAATTTTATAATATCGCATTGGCTAATCAATTTTATTACCTTGTATAAACAGTGGAAATGCAGCTGTTAATCCAGTTATATGTAACCTACTCTTCTAAAATATTTCACAAAAGGAAAATATCTTTTTTTTTTAAAGATTTTAGTTATTTATTTGACAGAGACAGAGATAGCAAGAGCAGGAACACAAGCAGGGGCCGTGGGAGAGGGAGAAGCAGGCTTCCTGCCGAGCAGGGAGCCGGATGTGGGACTCGATCCCAGGACCCTGGGATCATGACCTGAGCCGAAGGCAGATGCTTAACGACTGAGCCACCCAGGCACCCGGAAAATATCTTTCTTAATGGCAGAAATGATTATCTTTGAACTTCAGCTTTTAACCCATTACCATTTTCTGACACCACCCAAAATTTATAATTTATTTTGTCTAGAAAACCCTGGAAAAATATAACTAAGTTAATTGTGGTTAATATCTGGAAGGTGGACATAGTTTTTGCCTCATATGTTTCTGTACTTTAAATTTTTAAGTTTTAATTTCATAATAAAATATTGAAGAACTGACATACCTATCCTATTATCATCAATTGAATGAGGTACTATAATGTAGTGGCTAAATTTAGGAGTCCCAGAGAGTTTTCTGAGATTAAATCTTAGTTCTCGCACATAAAACTATGTGGCTTTCATATGTCTGGACCTAAGTTTCCTTACCTATAAAATGTGCATTAATAATAGTACTAAATAGTATCTAGTGCATGAGGTGTCTGGGAAGATTTCATGAGATAGTTCATTTAATGCGATCAATCCTGTTCCCGACACACTGTGAGTGTTCAATAAATATGACCAACTATTATTGAGTGGTTTTATTTTTCTAATTTTTCTTACTCAGTCTTTTTTAGGTCTGTCTGACATTTTACAAATTCCATTAACGGAAAACTAAATATACAAAACTGATCAATTGACAGGTATTCCTGTAAAAATCCTCAAAATACAGCTGCTTAAAAGATTTTTTAAAAAAACTGTTGAATAAAACTGGTCATTTCAAAGCAAGCACAAATTCTACTACTTGCTGTTCAAGCCCCAAGTGGAGCCTTATGACAGATTCCTGGTGCCACACTAATGAAGAGCCTTGAAAAGAGCAATTGGGAGGAGGGATGGATAAGGAATCATTTACAGAACATGCTTTAAAGAAAGGTTAATGGCACATAGGGCATCCTGGTAAAATGCTGTTGACAGAAGTAATACATATCTTGTCTTAGTTATTTTTGTCTCAATTTTATCACTTGTAAACTGAAAAATTTAATCTAAAATGATTTATAAGTTCCCTTCCTCCTCTTTAATGTTCAAACAGTCTTAAAAAAAAAAAAATCTGTTATCTAAAATAGAGTTGTTCTAGATTACTCCAGAGAACAGAATTGGGAGTAATTAATGGAAATTATAGGGAGGCAAATTTTATTTTATTATTTTGTTGTTGTTGTTTTTAATCATCCTCATTACCTCCTAGATTGTTGTGAGAATTCAGTTGAAGTTATTTTTGTAGGGGGCTTAACACAGTGCCCAATAAGTGTTGCCTATTATTATTTTTATCAAGATACAGTTCAAAGGCTCTGTATTTACAAATGGAAGAAATAAAATTCGGTTTAATTTAAAGGAAGGAAATCATAAGTAAACAATGGAATTATGAGGATGTACCCATAATGTAAAACCATTAGAAAAAGCATGTTTCCAAAAGCACTGAAAAAGTATGATAATAAGCAGGGTCATAACAGATTAAAATATCTTTGTCCACCAAGTTTGTTTGTTTTCTACATTCATTGGATTATAATTCTATCAAGGTAATATTTAAGACTCAGCTTGTTAGAATTCTTAACCTCTTGTGATTTTAAAAAATTTTTAATTCTAGCATAGTTAACAGTGTTATATATGTTTCAGGTGTACAATATAGTAATTAGACAATTCTATACATTACTCAGTGCTTGTCATGGTAAGTGTACTCCTAATCCCTTTCAACTATTTCACCTATTTTGATATATTATATATATATATTTAATATTTTATTTATTTATTCATAAGAGACAGAGACAGAGAGAAAGGCAGAGGGAGAAGCAGGCTTCCCGCTGAGCAGGGAGCCCGATGCGGGACTTGATCCCAGGACCCTGGGATCATGACCTGAGCCGAAGGCAGATGCTTAACCATCTGAGCAACCCAGGTGCCCCTATTTTGATATATTATAAAGTAGAACTTATAGACAACTAAAACAGAAAAGAAAGTTAGATAATTAACTATTAAGGATTTTAAACACATGAACAGTGAATTAAGTAGGCAATTGGGAAAATGAGCTCTATCATTACACCCAACATCTACCATATTTATAAATGTTAAATAAAGGATTGCTAACATTATCTCTAAATTTGTTTGAAACCAGAGATTCTCTACCCCAGATCCATGGACCCCAAGTATGGAATTTCAAAGGATAAACTTCTTGAAAGTATTTGAAAAATTCTGTGTGCATGTGCATTCTTCAGGAAGGAATACCCTTCATTTTCATCAGATTCTCAAACAAATCAGTATTGGAGTCTGAGCACTGATTTAAATGAATAATGCTTTCTTCCATGTACAAAAAAGCTAAAAGATAAAATCAGTGCATAAATAAGATACTTCTGAAAAGAATTTTATTAAAAACACTTATCACTGGCACTTTTTTACTAAATGCTCTGTGACAAAGCCTATTTAAAATGGATTTATAGATTAGACTTGAATGTAATGATTAAATATCTTTAACAACTCTGTAAGTCCCATCTGAAAAACCAAAGGTAGTTGAGAATATTTCTATCACCTGGTTATCTCACTGTGAATTTCTTACCGTGTTTTGATATGCACTATTAAAAAAAAAAGATTTAGATAATTATTCCTGAATCCTTACTTTCAACTTTAAGAATGATAAATTTTTAGCCTCCTTATAATAAAAATACTTAGAAACTTATTTTGAGCTAATATTGCCAAAAGAAAGCTAAATGCTTGGATGACAGCCCTTTCTTTTACCATATGTATGTGTGCATAATGTCAAAAACAGAGATGGTTTACCTATTTGTTTAATTACATGAGAGTAGGTGATTATCTATCTAAAAGAGCAAGAATGGGCCTGAAGAAATGTGAAGCAAGGAGATCTACCTTCCCTGATTTTCCATTCAGTTTGAATAACATTGGCAGTGCAAAGTAAAGACCTACTGCCAAAGTCAATATCCTAGATCTCTATTCTAAGCAACAGCTTTCTTTGTGATAATAGTGTTTATGCCATCTGTCTGTTTCCAATTCAAGTCCATTTTTGATTCAATGACCAGATGTTTCACACTGTGGGGCCATTTTTTACCCTCTCCCTCTGCCTCAGAATTAGTGTATTTACTCCAGTGTTGATGCTGTTTATTTTTTCCTTTTTTCTTTCTTTTTGCATTTCTGACATCATAAACTACTGTCTCTTGCATTTTTTCCAAGTCATGAAATAGATTTCCCATTTCCTTCTTTACACGGCATTTCCTACAAAGTCAGTCTTCTGAATGTGTTTATATTTGTAATGTCACTTAATGATTGCTTATGTACAATGTTTATCTGATTTTTCATACTATACAAATGAAATTTTTTAGTATAAGCAACCTATATAAGTAATACATTTTAAATTAAAATCACTGAGTATCTGATTCCTCAGGGAAGGGCAAATTACTGTATTAATTAAATTTTTTCTGTGCTTTGCTACTCTTAAGTATTTTCTGAATTCTCTCTATAAACTTGTATATTTCCAGTCTCAACTCCGAAGAGTTAGTTTTGTTCATTTTTAGATAAGAAAATAAAAACAACTTTAGATTAGGTTCCTGGGGTGCCTGGGTGGCTCAGTCAGTTAAGTGTCTGCCTTGGGCTCGGGTCATGATCCCAGGACCAGTATCAGGATCGAGCAGCGTCAGGCTCCCTGCTCCACGGGGAGCCTGCTTCTCTCTCTACCCCTCCCCCTGCTTGTACACACACACACACTCTCTCTCTCTCAAATAAATAAAATCCTTTAAAAAGAAAAGATTATATTAGGTTCCAGTCTCATCTTCTACGCAGATTTTATTGATTATTCTAATCCTGGAGAAAATTTTTCAGAAGTATGCTTGGTGATTATTCTAACAACCTCTGCATGCTGTCATTTCACAAAGGGTAGATGTACAACAGCTGGAGTTTTTAATTTTCTATTTTGTCATTGGCATTGGTGAATAGTATGGGAATTTCTTTGGAAATGTCCCTGTGATTGTTATATTGTCATGGGCTATTTGAATATTCTTTCTGGCATAAGTGCCAGGTTCTAATACCTAATATCTATAATGGTCAGGCTCTAGAAAGGGCATTATTTTTAGTAAAGAAGCCAAAATAATAACATTTTAGGATGTGCAATGTGGAAGGAAGTACTATCAACTTTTAATGCCTGCCTACTGTGGTAGTAGCTGCCTGAGTTCAGTTACTCTATGGTAGAGCTTTGACTAGACTGGAACCATAGGTTTCTTTTTTTTTTTTTTTTTTAAGGATTTTTTATTTATTTATTTGACAGAGAGAGACATAGCGAGAGCAGGAACACAAGCAGGGGGAGTGGGAGAGGGAGAAGCAGGCTTCCCGCGGAGCAGGGAGCCCGATGTGGGACTCGATCCCAGGACCCTGGGATCACGACCTGAGCCGAAGGCAGACGCCTAACGACTGAGCCACCCAGGCACCCTGGAACCATAGGTTTCTATTATCTTAATGGTAAATAAGAAAAGGTCTCATGTCATACTCATGTCATATTTGAATTTTCTTTAAACCTCAATATGAAAAAGTGTATTCTGTCATCAGTATTTATTTTATTCTTTATTCTAGGCCTTTGCTCTCCCTTAGTGGATACTCAGCAACTATAACATCCATACCCAGTGGTATTAGGTTCCTCTGGAGTTTACTTATACACAAATTCTTTCTACTTTAAAGGTCAAGATTAAATAGTAGTTCCTGGGGCGCCTGGGTGGCTCAGTCGTTAAGCGTCTGCCTTCGGCTCGGGTCATGATCCCAGGGTCCTGGGATCGAGTCCCGCATCGGGCTCCCTGCTCAGCGGGGAGCCTGCTTCTCCCTCTCCCACTCCCCTGCTTGTGTTCCTGCTCTGTCTGTCAAATAAATAAATAAAATTTAAAAATAAATAAATAAATAAATAAATAGATAGATAGATAGATAGATAGATAGTAGTTCCTGCAAGGAACTTTGTGAGCCATATTTCCTCACCTTAGGAATCACTGCCTCCTTTGTACTCTTCATACATTTCTTGTAGCAGTTTTTACTTAATGTGATGGAATATTTTGGCACATAACTTACCTCTTCCATGTATTTTAAGTCCCTTGGTGGGAGATAAAGTTATCTCTGTGCTTTCCCATTACATCTAACACAATTACCAGGATTCATTTGTGAATTGAATTGATTGATTGATTACTCAGACTGTGCTTAGCCAAATTTCCTTGTGCTCTCAATTCTTTCCACAAATGAAACTCAACTATTTCTGTTTCAGTCATTCGGGTCCTGCTATGTTCCTGAAATTAGTCTAATAAAAGGATTCATGATGAATTAGTAATAGCTATAAATTATATTTTCTTAAATAGGCATTTTAATTTTAACCCAAACTTGATTTTATTAAGCCTAAAAGCTTGATAATAAAAGACTTCCAAGTACAAAGATGAGCATGTAATAGTAGAGCCTTTGAGGTTAAGAGAGGGCACCCTGTCACATAATATTGCATACTTTTCAGATAAAACAGCTCCTATTCTTTTTAATCAAACTATAACAGTGTAGGGCTATTTACACAAAGCCATTAAAGTCTGCTTTGAATGATTCCATTGAACTTCATTACAAACACCGATTATTCATTCTCAAACTTTAGAAAATTTAAAGTGAATCACCTTGAGTTGTTGCTGTTGTTTTAAGGTGAATTTCTATGCTCCATCTATGCCCCCATTTAATTTTATGTGTATGACTTTCGGGAATCTCCATTTTCACAAACACCCAGTTGATTCTGATGTTGGTAGTCAGAGGACCATATAGCAAGAAATCTAAATGATCTAAAGATGATGCCCCCAAAGTTAAAATTTATTTCCCAAGAACAGAGATTAAGATACTTTTATATCCTTCAGTGACTTTATTTTTATTTCATCCGTTTTATAAAATGTGAATACAGTGTGTTTCAAAATTTTGATGAAGAAAGGCTAGAAAAGAGCAGCTGAAATATTTAAAATGGAAACACTAAAAGAAAAATTATGCATTTCCAACATTTTATATAAATTTTATAATTAAGAGTAAAACATAAAAAGTTATTAAGAATATACATTGCATTAAGGCATAAACCTAAATTTTATATTTACTAATTTTTATGTTCAATAAGTATAAATTATGTGTTTTTCAAAATTAAAAATGAAATAATATTGAATTTCATCACTCAGGACTTTCTATCAATTTTGTAGTTCCTTTTATGTTTTGTCAAATTATAGATTTATAAATAAAAAACATACTAAGGATGGTTTTCATTAATGGTATGGTGAATCTTAGGAGCATTTTTCCCCCCCAGGGGAAAACTAGCACAGTGCCCTGTGGCTCAGGAAATTTTCAGTGAATTAATAAACGAATTTTTCCAAAAGTCTCATTTCGATTGTATCAACTATTACTACATCTTCTAATCATAAATGGGGAGATTAAAAATCCACACTCTTGTTCACATCTCATTTTAATTTCATGGATCATATATAAAATCAAAAAAGATGGGAATATCTTGAAAGTCAAAATTATCTTTTCATAGTTCTTTCATTTTACATCAATTCATGTAGAAAATATGTTTTAATCCTTCACTGTGTGCCAGGTGCAACTTTGAAACTAGAGATAAAGTGGTAAAACAGGTAAGAAATATTCTGGTTCTCAAAGAAATTAAATTCTTATTAGAGCAATAGAGAAAAATACAATACATAAGTGTGAAGCCAGGTCATAATGAACTTATACATCAGGATAAGAAGTTTGGATTTTGTTCTTTGAACAGTGGGAATCATCAAAGGATTTGGCTTGAAAGCAAGAGGATAACATAACCTAATTTATGTTTTAAATAGATCCTGTTGGCTGCTCTATGAAGAAGCAGTTGATAGGGACAACCTGGGAGACAGGTTAGAAGACTGCTGCAGGAAGCAGTTATGACAGCTCTGACCAATGTGGTAATTCGAGAGATAAAATCAACTGGACAAATTTGGGATAATTATAAATGAATTTAGATACCCTTTTGTTTCTTCAGTAAAGGACATTATTTTGATTGAGCAGATAGGACCCGAGATGTATGGTGAGGGAGAGACAGATAGAAATGATGACTTTAGACCAGTACTGTTAAATAAAATGTTCTGAAGTAAAAGAAATGTTTTATATCTGTACTGTCTACTGTGGTAGCCATTAGATATGTGACTGTTGAATACTTAAAATGTCACTGATATAACTGAAATGGAATTTTTAGTTTTACTAAATAACCACATGCAAGTGATGGCTACCATATTGGTTAGCCCAGCTGTAGAAATTTGGCTTTAACAAATGAGTGGATGGTAGTGTCATTTACTGAAATGGGCAAGAGTACGAGAAAAGCAGACTTGTAATGAAAATCAGGATTTCTATTTGGATCACGTTAAGTTTGAGGTGCCTAGTGGTTACACATGGGGATATATCAAGTAGTACGCAGAATATGTGAATCCAGAGTTCCTGGGAAGGTAAGGAATATAGCTGTAGACTTAAGAATTATCAACACATAGATTTTATTTATACCTATGAAACCATGAAGCCACCTAGAGAGAGTATATAGGCAGAAGAGGGCTCAATGACAGAGGGTAACATTCTAACATTTAATAATCAAAATAGAATCCAGCATAAAAGACTGTGAAAGAAAAGTCAGTCTCAAGAGGTACACACTGAAGTAGAGAAAACCAGGTCAGGGGCTGTTGAAGAAGGGTTATTTCTTCCACATCAGTTTTGGAAAGCACCCTTGCCCTTGGAATGTCAAGCAGGACCAGATGGAGCCAGGGAATAAAAAGCCTTAGTTTGACAGCTTTTAAGATATATAGGGGAGGGGATGAATTTTGGTAGGGATTTGGACCTGAAGCTGAGGCTAAACAGTAATACTCATTTTACGTATATCATTCTGAAACTGTAATGTAGAAGCATTCATGGTATCAGAAGCAAGAAATAGCTGGAAGCTGATTTAAAACTTGCACCATTTCCCATTCAGAAATAGCTAACCATAAATTTCTCCTAATAATAATAATACTGACAATAAAAGTTTATCTTTCTTAACAGAAACTTCATATTACTCTTTCAAGAACAAATCCTCTAGAGGTAAACATCAAAAACCTCTTAAGTTTGTGTCATACTGCAAGTTTTCAGGAGGGTAAGAGTACCCCAAGCATTGTATCAGATATAAAGAAGTTAATGCAGAAACTTATTGTTATATATTAAGAAGTTACAAGACCTTTTAAAATAATTTAAAAGAGGTAGAAAAAATTTTAAACAAATAGAAAATAGCTTGATCTTTCTCAGATAAGTTTTTCTAAGAATTTTATTAGAATTCTTCTTAAAGTAATTCTCTTTATAGTAAATCCCTAGGTTTAATCTGGGATTGTTTTGAGATTCATGATTGTGTGATTTTGTTTGAGCTTTATAGAAGAAAGGTATTTGTCATTCTGAGGACTTACATATCTGCTTCTGTCTGTCTCCAAAGAAAAACTAAAAATAAAACCAGTAGCAAAGGAAGACAGGCTGAAAACTGCCACCACAGACTGATGAACTACATGAATATTGCTCTATTATGATAAAATATCATTTGCACATACACAGAACTTTTTTTCTAGGACCATAATGAGAATTTCATAGTACATTCAGGAGTTGTTGCTCATTTTGATGTCTCTATAAAATTACAAATTCAGATCATGTTTAGAGGAAAAATACATGTTATCCTTTGTTTATCAAACTACTGATTTTGCTTTCTGTGGGAAGTGGCCAATTTGTCATATACCTGCCATGCTACATATAGGGAATATATATAGACACAAACATATATATATACACATATATGTATACACATATATATGAACATGTATATTTATAAAAGACCAATAATTGCTATAAACATACAGATATAAATTTAAAAGATAAGATAGATGAAATTTAATATAAATTTTAAACTATCTAAGCTTACCAGCCACTGAAAGTGAAAATTTGGGAGTGTTCTTATGGTCTACACAACAGTGAGCATGAAAGATTAAATAGTAAAACTTCAAGATGCTATGGCCAGAGGGCATGTTTAATTCTATAATGCAGAGCATACCTTTCTATGACTGTCTGACAGAATCATTTTATATACCTCTGATTTAAATCAAAAGTCATTCTGTATCCACAAAATGAATGAAATGAAAATCTGACTATTCTTGGACAATAGAACTAATTGACCAAACAATGCACAGATTAGAAGGAGTCGGTGTAAGAGAGCTGCAGCATGCTTTTGCCCAAATGGAGAAATGCAGATCAGAACACAGTCCAGTCAAGGGATAAAGAAAAATGGTAGCCCAAAGACAAAAGCAGAAAGACCATGTGATAATTAACAGATATTTTTGGCAATTTGGAAAGCAGAAAAATGCCTTAAAAATGCTGTTGATTTAGACTCAAATTTAAACTCTAAATTGTAAGTGATTGCAGACAAGGAAACCTAACTTCTTTTACTGTTAAGGGTAATGTTGATATAAAAACGGTATCCAATCAGCCCAGTGGTCTAATGTAACAAGAGACATAAGAAATGGATCCCTAGAGGGGCGCTTGGGTGGCTCAGTCGTTAACCGTCTGCCTTCGGCTCGGGTCATGATCCCGGGCTCCTGGGATCGAGCCCCGCGTCAGGCTCTCTGCTCAGCAGGAAGCCTACTTCTCCCTCTCCCAATCCCCCTGCTTGTGTTTCCTCTCCCACTCCCCCTGCTTGTGTTCCCTCTCTCTCTGTCAAACAAATAAAATCTTTAAAAAAAAAAAAAAAGCAAGAAAGAAATGGATCCCTAGAACTTTACTACGAGGAGAAAGGACAAACTTTTTACTTAACCTACATCTGGTTAAGAATATTTCCACTTCTCTCATGATAAAGAATAGAAATTCTAGAATTAAAATTACAGTAAATTAAAATTAAGTATTATTATTCATATAACTATACTTAAAAGAATTCTATAATAAACTGAATATATTGTTATAATGTGTGGTATCATTATATATAATACCCTGATGATGGCTTTGATCATGCACCTTAACTCTATATGGAAAAAATCCTACAAATAGATAAATTATAAAAATTGTAAGTCCTATTGCACAAAAGACATACCGTGTTGGTTAGTCAAAAGAGTTAATTCAGTAGCAAGTCCTAAAAATATAGGATACAAAAACATAAATATATTAAATATATGAAAAACATTGTACATAATATTTAGACTTAAAACAGAAACATCCATCCACCAATTTGATATTGGCCAAAGATGAATTAGATTGTTGACCATTCACATAAACTATCTCTAATGCATCATCTCCAGTTTTCAGCTTCAGTGTCTTTAAGGTAAAAACAGAATATGAAGATACTTGTAAAGCAAAATGAGTGTCAAACCTTTCCAATTTTTATTCCAGTCTTTACAATCATCAAAATTTTTAGCCATTTACATATATCAAACCATTCCAAAGCATTCAATTTTTATTTCATTGAGTTACAGATCTTTTTCTATACATTTGTCATGAGTTTATATTTATCTAAACTTTTGTGATTGCAGTAGCAAGTACTATTGGTATAAACAGAGCATACCCTATGAGCAATAAACTTTCAGCATGCCAGGGGCCTTAGACAGCATGCTATATGGAAAACTTAATTCACCTGTTAAATTAAGAGATTAATTAGGAGATCTTCTACTAAAGATAATTGATTAATTGATGATGGATATATAAATGTATACATTAATATTGACAAGAATTTGATATAAAGAATAAATAGAAAAAAAATATCAAACCTTAAAAATTTGTCAAGGATTTCTAATTTAGAAAACAAGATTGAGATTATCAATATCTTTTTCAGTATCTTTTTTTGAAGAGCAGAAAAGTACATTGAATCTGTTGTTGTTTATAGATCATATAATCATGAGAGAAAAAAATAGAAAACAGAAGAATTGGTTTATTTCTGAAATAATAAATCCCTATGAATCTCTTTATATTATTTATTTGCACTAATATGAAAAACAAACTATTCATATTCTTTGTAGTAAAATTACTACTTAGAGTTTGTGGGCTTTATGTGGTTGTTTCTTCTTTCCAAGCAAGGTACAAAGTAAAACACACATCTGTGGTTGGCTTAGCTCTTTTGAGATTAATCATTGAGCAACGTTTACTTGTTTTACATAGAGATCAATTTCTCTGGACTGAAGGGAATTCATATAGCAAGTTTACCCACCTGATAAGAAACTACTTTAGACAAGTCTAGACCAGCATCTCATCTGTGATTGGTAAACAGGAAGAAGCCATGGAATATTGGATATCAAGATTAGCTAGTCTACGGCCATACCACCCTGAACATACCTGATCTTACCTGATCTCAGAAGATTAGCTAATAAATTTTTATAATCAAGCTGCATCTTAGAATAATGAAGGACAGGTGGAGAGTAAAAGTAACAATTAATTAATTACCATTACAAGCCTGTCCCACGTTTAAATAAAAACATATCTAGATATTTTTCCTCATTGTTTTCTTAGGGAGGGTGAGAGAAATGGGTTAATCAACTATATCTCTAAAATACCTAATTTACAATTGACAAATTTAAAGTTCTTATTCTGGTCCTAAGGTGATAGGCTCTGGAATAAAGAAAATATATGCTAAATTTATGGTTAATATTAATTTCAGTTTTGGCAGTTTAACTCAATTCAACTTGGACGGGACCAGCAAAAAGAAAGTCAAAGTTTGGGCGCCTGGGTGGCTCAGTTGGTTGAGCGACTGCCTTCGGCTCAGGTCATGATCCTGGAGTCCTGGGATCGAGTCCCGCATCGGGCTCCCTGCTCAGCAGGGAGCCTGCTTCTCCCTCTGACCCTCCTCCCTCTCATGCTCTCTATCATTCTCTCTCTCTCAATAAATAAATAAAAATCCTTAAAAAAAATTATTAAAAAACAAAATAAAACGTTAAAAAAAAAAAAAAGAAAGTCAAAGTTTAGGAACGCCTGATTGGTTCAGTCTGTTAAGAGTCTGCCTTCAGCTCAGGTCATGATCTCAGGGTCCTGGGATCTAGCCTGGGGTTGGGCTCCCTGCTCAGTGAGGAGTCTGCTTCACCCTCTCCCCCTGCCCCTCCCCCCCACTCGTGCACACTCTCTCTCAAATTAAAAAAAAAAGTCAAAGTTTATTTTCAATCCATGAATTTTGGATAGATTTCACTTCTGTATTCATACAGTTACCCCTCCAACATCTTTATGCAAAAATCCAAGATAGGATGCTGTAAACCACACATCTGGGAAGGAATTCTTACTTACCCAAAGGATTAACATCTTTTTGTCATGAAACGAAACAACCCTTAGAAAGCTGGACTGCATCTTAAGATCAGGAACAAAGACAGCCAACACAAAGGCAAAGGGAACTTCTACAAACCTGCCTGCTCTAGATTAGAGGTAAACCCACCACAAACTTTCAGACTGATACACTTCTCTTGATTACCAAAAGGGTTATGACCCCTGGAGTCACTTACATCTGCTACCTACCTCTCAACCTGAGTCTTGCCCCTGACTGTACTTGTTACATATTAATGTCTGTTACACATTTGGGTCCACCTCACTGTCTTTGTGGTTCCCATTTTCGTTTTCGTGTGAAGTAGCTGTATCCATAAAAAAGAAGCCTTAAATTGTAAGACATTGGAAATTTAAGTTGTTAAAGAGAACCAGCCTTACCTTTTACCTGGTAAATTACATTAATAGATAATATCTACACCATACCTCATCTTAAACCATATAAAAATATTCAGGCTCCTGAACTAGTGCAAAATGAGAATATTCAAAAGAGAGGGTGGAAATCTGAGGGTGTTACCAGCTATGGCAGCCAGTATCATGAAATAAAACATTCTAACAATCTAAATAACATGTTTCACATATATAAATATATATCTGTATATATACACAATCTTACGTGTATACATACATAATGATTTGGCATAAGTCTCCAATGAAGGACACTTAATAAAGAACTTTTAGGGGCACCTGGGTGGCTCAGTTGGTTGGACATCTGCCTTCAGCTGGGGTCGTGATCTCAGGGTCCTGGGATCGAGCCCCATGTCAGGCTCTCTGCTCTCGGGGAGCCTCCTTCTCCCTCTCCTCCCTGCTCAAGCTCTCTCTCTCAAATAAATAAAATCTTTAAAAAAAAGGACTTTTAGAAACATAATTATAAAACAAACAAAAATCCTTATGGAAAGACTTTCAGAAACCACTTAAGTCTCCTTCTCTAAAGGAAACTGCTTTCACTAAAACACAACTTATTTCCTAGACTGGATACGTAAGGCCTTGATGTATTTTCTTTAAAAATAATACCTTCAACCTATTAAATCCATTTCCTCCCTACAAAAAGGAAACAAAATCAGGTCCTATTTGGGAGGTTGTCCCAAAGTCTTCCCATAGCAATTACATAATCCAAATTTCTTTGTTTTTATCTACTTGATCTATCAAAGTTATCAAAACAGAGTTGAAGTTTCTCACCACAGTTGTGTTCAATTTATCCTCTATTTTTTAGTATCATTGTGTTGTTTGGTATAATAGGCATAATCTGTGGAAACACCCAGAACTTACTTTGTACTATTACTCCATCCCTTGTGACCTATGTAACTAGGGTCCTCAGTTCCTTAACCAGTGAATGGGCCTCGATAATGTTTTTTAAAGATTTTATTTATTTATTTGATAGAGAGGGAACACAGGCAGGGAGAGTGGGAGAGGGAGAAGCAGGCTTCCCGCGGAGCAGGGAGCCCGATGTGGGGCTCAGTCCCAGGACCCTGGGATCATGACCTGAGCCAAAGGCAGCCGCTTAATGACTGAGCCACCCTTCGATAATGTTTTCTGAAAATTAAATAAAATAATGAAGTTTCCATAATGCCTAACATATGTTAAGCATTCAAATTATAGCTATTACCATTACATATGTTCATTATACTCTTTGTACATAAAAGCTTATGAATTTTATAACTTTCATTATATATTTTATTTTATCACTTTAAAAATAACTTTTGGTCACTGATTTGATTATCTTGATTTTACTTTGCTTGAAATTTATATTCCTATTCTGGCTCCTTTTGTTTTGTTTGCCCTTTATTTTATTAGTAATTGTTTTGTGTCATTCTGATTGGATATTATTCTTGGTGCATTGGAAAGGACTTTTAAGTTTTTAGATAAGAAGTGACATGATCTGATTTTTGTTTTTAGAAAATCACTCTGGCTGCTGTTTAGCAAGTGGATCATCAATGAGTAACAATAAGCGCAGGAAAATGTCTGGAAAGGCAAAAAGAAGAAGAAGATGAGGACCTGGATGAGGAGGGAAGTGATGTTTTAGTTGGGCAGGGGGAGAAGGCTAGTAAAAAAAAGATTCTAGGTTTCTTAAATTGAGTAAATGGGAGGCTTGTGGTAACCTTTACTAAAATGAGAAAGATTCAGGGGGGGATGGGTTTATAGGAATTCAGCCTCGTGGGAGCTTTATGTCATGTTAAGAAACATGTTTGAGAATTTATTTGACTTTTTCAACAAGTAGTCATATCAACAATAACAAATATGAATCAGAGACCTAAATCTGGCAATTATACACACACACGCACACACATGCACTTGTCAATGAGTGAGATCACTGGGGAGATGGTTAGGTGATTGTAGACAGAGGAAGGAAGAGGCCCAGGACTGCATTGTGCATTCCAGTATTTGATGGTTGAACAAAGAGATACCAAAGAATACTGAGAAAAAGCATCCTGAAAAAATAGAAAAATATTCAGAAGTGTGCCATCATGGAAGTAAAGAGAAGGATGTATTTTCAGAAGGAAGGAGTAGTAAACTGTGTCAAATGATGCTGATAAGTAGACTTAAATGAAGTCTAGGAGGTGCCTGGTGGCTCAGTCAGTTAAGTGTCCCACTCTTGATTTCAGCTCAGGTCATGATCTTGGAGTTCTGGGATCAAGCCCTGCAGCAGGATCCCCACTCAGCGGGGGTTTTGGGTGTCTCCCCTCCCTCTGCCCCTCTTCTCGAGTGTGCTCTCTCACTCTCTCTCTCTCAATCTCTGTCAAGTAAATAAATAAATCTTTTTTTAAAAAATGAAATCTACAAAGTAACTACTGATTTTAGCCTGAAGAGAGAAATATGATCGTAATTCTGGTAGATTCAGTGAAATAATAGTGAAGGAGGCCTATGCAGAGTGGGTTAGGCAGAGAATGGTAAATTGATCAGAATGAATGGAGAACATTAGAAAAGAATGGATAGACACTGGTTTTAAGGTGTTTCTTTCCTTAGTATCACTAATCCATCTTAAGTTGTTTCCTCATTTTCTTTCCTCCATATTTATCATCATCTTGTCCCTTTTGTTCTTATATTGTACATGCTAGGAAAGTCCATCTTCCCTATCACTGATGAGATTTTGACATTGTTTTGGTCTTTATTTAAACCAGAACATCCTTTAATTCTATAATTAAACACCAAATGTCCTAACATTACTTTTCAAACCTTAACCAGATCATTTTTAATCTCAACCAATAGTTCTTAAAACTCAGCTGCCTTCGGGCGCCTGGGTGGCTCAGATGGTTAAGCGTCTGCCTTCGGCTCAGGTCATGATCCCAGCGTCCTGGGATCGAGTCCCGCATCGGGCTCCGTGCTCCTTGGGAGCCTGCTTCTCCCTCTGCCTCTCTCTCAATCTCTGTCTCTCATGAATAAATAAATAAAATCTTAAAAAAAAAAAAAACTCAGCTGCCTTTAATGTCATATTGGTCTGGTCTGTCTTTATAGCTTAAGCTCCTATATCATAATGGGCAAAATTTCAAAAATATTTTTCCAGTTCCTATAATAAATTTTAGAGATATATATTTCTTCTGAGTCTTCAGGACAATTTCCTCTTTCCTTTCACCTATGGTAATTTCCCCATAGATGTCATGAGACACCTAGCAAACTCTGATATTTGACAAAATATAGTGGACAGGGCCTGCCCTTGACTCTACTTACTTGTCTATTTTGGGGCTAGTTGAAACCCCTCCTTAAATCTGCAGCCGGTAGATCGATGTACATGAATTTTAACCCAATTTCTAGTGTTTATTCGATTTTTATATATTAAGACTCTGCTGGTCTGAGATTAGCTATTTCCTTTTCTAAACCAATGAAGCATCTGAAAACCTATTGTCAAGTAGACATACTTTTATGCTCTATGAGAAAAAAATTATTGATACACTCCCATTTTATTTTTGATTTTCTAAATCTTGTTCCATGGATCTCATATTAGTATTTCTCCCAGAGCTTAGCAGTATATTGTCTGTGATTCATAGAATTTAATATTAATGTATATTCTTATCTTGGGTTTTTTTGGTCTATTTTTAGGTATGCCAATAGGTATTTGTGTCATTTTGAGTAAGAATTTGTTAGTCAAAGGTATTTTAATCAGGATTTTCACAATTTACATTTAAACTCATCTACAAAATATTTTTAATTTGGGGAATTTTTAAAAATTTATATAAATCAGCACAGAGAAGATACTATTTTAAAAGTAAATCAAGTCACCAGGTCTCTTAGAGTAAAAAAGTTCATTAAAGGTCTGAATGCCAATAGGAAAATTATATATATAGTTATTATGAGAGAGGAAATAAAAGTAATTTATATTTATGTCAAGGATTGAGATTATTACATAATCTGAAAAAGTTAAGCCATTTTTAAGCCTTCCAAACGATCATTCAATGTACTTCATTGAATGACAGGAATCCCAACTCACTAATAATTCTTATGCATTTTCTCTGTATTATTAATTTAATTTACCCTTGAATCATTTAAAACATAATCCTGGAGTCATGACATTCTGATTTTGAAAGTTGCATTGAGTTGTTTTTCTGACATGCTTAAGCAGATGGTCACTTTGGCAGAAATACTATGTTGTCGACAGGATATTGTATGGTTTTAAAGCGCCAAGGTGGTCATTGTTATTTTCAGGCTACCCATTCTTTACAAGTGGGGACTGTTATCAGTCTTCTGCAATGAGATTCTTTTTTTTTTTTTTAAAGATTTTATTTATTTATTCATGAGAGACAGAGAGAGAGAGAGAGGCAGAGGGAGAAGCAGGCTCCCAAGGAGCAGGGAGCCCGATGCGGGACTCGATCCCAGGATCCTGGGATCATGACCTGAGCCGAAGGCAGACGCTTAACCATCTGAGCCACCCAGGTGCCCTGCAATGAGATTCTTATTGAGGAGAAATTTTTTTCACTCTCAGCTGTCAGACAGCTCTGCTCAGAAAGAAAAGAGTCATCTGTGAATTTAAAAATTGCACATCTCCCTAAATCACTGACATCTTTACCTAATCATTGGAACAAAGTTTCAATTTATAAAAACAAATTCCAAAGTACATATTTTGGATCTATGGTGATTAGAGAGCACACATCAAGTTAACAGTATGAATATATTATGACGTATTTACCAGACACAAACAAAAAACAAAGAAGAAATTGATAATTGGCATGGAAAATGCAAAATGTGCCAAATGGTTCTCCTAAATATTGAGGGAAAGAGAGTTAAACATAATGCTATACTTTACACTAATGAAAATGTCCAGTATATTCCTTTCCCAAAGCAAAATAACATGTTAATGACTCTGCTCAATGTTGTTTTTGTTAATGGGACATCCAAGGAAGCACTCCTTCTGGAGCCATAAACTGTGTTGAAGGACAAAGATCAAAACCGCTATCCATTGCTTCTCGCTGGTGGCTGGAACTAAAGCCCTCGGTCGGAATGGTTATCATTACTGTAAGTGGCTGCCTAGCCACTTAGAATGCCATAGCCCATCTTCATTGTTCCTTCTTCTGAGGAATAGCAACCATGTGTATATATTTGCTGAGAAATTTCAGCATGGTATTCCAGGATTCATGAAAGGGAAAGACTCCTTAATTCCCGAATATCTATTTCCTACTTGTCCTGAGAAATCAACTCAAATATCATACTTACATAAAAGTTTTTTCAGTAGTGAGAGAAGAGCATTTCATTTCTATGTAGAGGTGGAGCCAATTAGGATAATAACAGGATGTAAGGAACAGTTGAGCAAAGGATGGGATACAGACATCTTCATCCTGATGTCTTCAGTGCAGAGACTGAAATCACTTGGGCTGATGATAGGGGTCAGAAAGGATGGAAAGATTATGAACCTGGGGCTAATTCACTGAGGACTAATGGCAGACTGTCCTAGATTTGTGTCCTTCTCAACATGGCCAGAAATAGTACACCTTTCCCACTAGGGGGCAGTAATCTAACCACCCTGACAGACACAGGGCTTTGCTATTCCCTAAAACCCCCTCTGTAGAGATCTGTCCCTTAGCTTCCTTATCTCCTATCTCAGCCTGGACTTTGAGAGTTTCTTAGTGTACTCATGATTTTTTGCTATGTCTGTTAGCTGTCTGACTATTCAAGACTTAAGCTAAAATATATGTATTTCTTAGTTTCTGCCAAGAACTTTGGCTATGACAGTATTGATTGATTTAGTTTTCATAACAACTCTCTGATGAAAGATTATTGTCCCCATTTTGGAAGTAAGGGCACTAAGTCATAACACAGTTAAGTAATATGCCTAAATTAGTAAGAAATGAGCCAAGGCTCATACTCATATTTACATATTTACAATAAAGCCTGTTGAACCATTATGCATACAGCCACCCATCTGCTTCATTTGTCCAAAAGAGGATATTGCTTAGATGTTTGATAGCTTTACTCAGAAGGAAAGAATGTGCTAATCTTCCATGCTCAGAGAAGCAAAGCAGCTAGACACGTGTGTGTGTGTGTGTGTGTGTGTTGGAGATCCAGCATCTCAACCTAAATTACTGTTACTAAAGACTGATAGAATGTAATGAAACTCTCATCCCCATTGCAGTACTTGTAATATTAATTGTAACCCATAATTTTGATTTTCAGAGTTTTGCTAAAATGCATTACTCTTTATATCTTAAAATATATTTTGTGTCATTTATGATATGTTTTGTATAGATGTTGGTTTTTAAAAAGGGGCAAGCTAAAAAAGGGCCATGTCCAAAACTAATAGGACAATAGAAACAAGAAGTTGATTATGTACTATGTTTCTGATTTGGCTGAGATGAATATGATGAGAATTTCTGTTTAAAAAGAAATAACTGTATGTAAGCAAATGTTTTCATTCTTTTACACAACTGATCAGACCAATGGTAATATGTAAACCAAACAAGTTTTATGGGTGAAGGAAATTTTTGAAAACTATTTCAACTATGATTTAAAACTGTAGATATTCAGGAGTGCCTAGGTGGTTCAGTCAGTTAAATGTTTGACCCTTGATTTTGCTCAGGTCATGATCTCAGGATCATGAGATTGACCCCTGCATCAGTCTCCACGCTCAGCAGGGGGAGTCTGCTTGAGACTCTGTCCCTCTCTCTGCCCCTCCCCCCCCACTGTGTGTGTGGTCTCTCTCTTTCTCTCTAAAGTAAATAAATAAATCTTTAAAAAATTAAATAAAACAAAAAGGTAAAAAAAAACTGTGAACATTCAAATGTTAGCAAATATCATTCATGAAAATCTATTAATAAGAAAATAACAGCAATTTCTAGCATTGATAACATTCTTATTATGAGGCCATAATAGCATAGCTAAAGTTGGTAACATTTAGTCGATAAGCTTTTCTTTAGTCGCCCAGCTGTTCCAGGATTTCTCCTTTTTCCTATCTGAAGTATTCTGTCCTTCTAAATCTTCTCATATACCAGATGTGCTTCAACTCAAATGCTTCAAATGAAAACATATATCCAAGAAATCAGAGATGTAGACTGAAGAATACGTAAGTTAAGAGTCCAAAAATTATCCTCAGAGAAGATCTTTATTTTATAATAATTACAAGTACAGTGGAAATCCAGGTAACAACTATTAGCATTATTATTGTATTTCCCATCACTTAATGCTTGTTATGTGCCTACTAAACATTAAATATTTCAGCAGCTCAAAGTAGCAGGTACTATTATTTTCTTTTTACAAATGAAGAAGCTAAAGATTTCAAGTGACTCATCCAAGCTCACACAGTAAAGTGGAGAAATCTATGTGGTTCTTAAATTATTTCTTTCTGCATGAATGTGTGTGTTTGTGTGTGGTGGGGGTGGGGGTAAAATATGTGTATTTCTTACAGAAGTTACCATAAAGAAACTGTTTGGTCTACATGCAAGGCTAACTCAATTCACTGAACTTACACTTCCATCATTTTTTTTCTACTCTAATTTTGTAGTACATTTTCTATGTAACCTTTGGTTTTTAACATCCTGTTTGCATTAGAGCAACTTTGTTTTAATTGCATGAATGTGCTAAATGTTTTCCCAAATATTACAATAATAAATACATAGTAGGGAGGTATGCCAGCATTTAGAAAGTATCTGCCGACCAAGAACAATAAATCAAGGCATCAAATACAGAACTTAAGAGATTTTGAGTTTAAGATCATTAGTTTGCTTTGTCTATATTGGAGGTGAACACAAAATCATTACAGCTTCCTCATCACAATTCTATGTGAGATGAGTAAGTGAGACACTCCATTTCTTTAAAAATAATACTATGTCAAAGTCAGAAAACTTTGCTACCCAAACTGACACTAATTGGCATCCTTGTTAGCACTCCGAAAAGAGAGGTCAAAACTGGAGGTTCATAGAAACTGAATTGCCCCTTCTTATAAGTGGTTCCTCTGGTTTGAAGAGCAGAGATGTGGAAACCTTAGAAAAAGTCTGACATGTACCTTTATTATAAGAAAAACAAGAGACGTTAATGTTGATCTGTGTGTATTGATTGACATCTTAGTTGAGCATTATATAGGAGGAAACTTATGGACAGTTGTCTAAAATAATTTAAAAAGTGAGATAATAGTAATTCATTTCCACCATTTCTTAAGGTTTTGAGGCTATAGGTGGATATGTATAGAATTTCAGAGAGGTGTGGAGGGACAGTACATGTACCTTATGTTATATAACACCCTGGTAGGGTCAGGGGCAGCATTACATTAATATTTCTACAACAAAATATAGGAATATGCACACCAACTGCAATAAAGAAAGGCTATAAATATCCTCATGTCACTTCAGATCAAAGTTTGCCATGGAAAAAATGAGCTCACGTGAGGTTTTTGTTTTAAAATTTTCTCTTATACAAGATTTTGGAACGTCTGAATTGTCAATATGGTATTGTAGGTTTGTACGAGATCTGAGGTTATTTGGCTTGAAGGAAAAAATATTGAAAATTAACTTAAATAAGGGCTTTATTTTTTAATTTATATTTTCAACAAATATTTATCAAGCACCTACTACATGTCGCTTACTATAACAGGTGACACAGTGATGAACGAGACAAATGTGGTCTTACATTTGAATGGTGTTTTGTGACCAGCTTTCTTCATCTCCAGTGAAATCAGAAAAGGAAGCAAACATTTTAATTGTACCTCATAGAAATTAAGTAAAATAAAGAAAAATACTTCTCATTTCTATGGTTATTTAATACAGGAAGAGGTTATCCAGGAAGCTTATGGAATCCACTGTTCTCTGGAAATCTTGAAAGATGAATCATCTGTTTTGGATGATTTGGAGACAACAGAATTAACAGTGTAGCTTCTTAAAGCCTCTTGTTAACCAATACTCTGTAATTCAATATTAATTTTCTGAGCTCTTCCCTGATTAATTCTTATAATTTAATAATTTTTCACAATACCAGAGTCTATATGTTTGTAGAAATAATTATTTTGCACACACGCACATACACACAAATCTAAATAGCCATGAGTAAAGATTTGATGCACATAAATCAATAAAAACCCAATTAAATTTTGGTTATCTAAAGTGACTAAAAATAAATATAAACTAGTCCATGAGAAAGCCAATATATTCATTCTGATGTTTCTCATTTTCAATTAGGAATTTTATGAAAAATGGAAATAAATAATCATGGTCATTTGAAGCACAATACCAAGGACTTTGTTGTTAGTATTTTATATCCACAGTGACTCAGGAAGCCAAAAATATAAGCACCTACACCACTGTTGCTTATATGGAAAAGACATTTTCTATTTTGCATCCTTCTTCTACAAATATCATTGCCCTCTCACTAAGATTTTCAGAGACTCAATATATACCATTTATTAAGTATTAGTATATGTAATAATGATTCTAAATTTTTCTAGTTTATTTCTCCTTTTACATTCATTAATGATCATTTTGTGTAGCCATGCACACACAAATGATTAAACCAAACAGGTTATTGAGTAGCTATTTTTCACACATAACACTTTCACAAACATATTTATATATACCTTCATTTGATGAACAAATAAAAATTGGATTTTATTTGCTGAGATTTAATAACCAAAGCTGAAATTCTACCATCATGCAGCCCCTCGCTAGGGCAGGCTGGGATACCCATCTTTCCAAAATCTACCTAAAGATTTTAGGATAGAGTTATTCTTGTACAAAAAATAATGATAGCTACTCCTAGAACAAAACAGAACTTTTTTGGAATGGGTCATGTTCAAGGCTATTTCATTAAAAAAGATTTTCCCAGGAGCATCTGGGTGGCTCAGTCCGTTAAGTGTCTGACTCTTTGTTTTAGCTTAGGTCATGGTCTCAGGGTCATGAGATTGAGCCCTACTTTGGGCTCTGCACTAAGCAAAGAATCTGCTTGAGATTCTCTCTCTCCCATCCCCTCTGCCCCTCCCCTCGCTCACACTCTCTCGTGCCCTCTCTTTCTCAAATAAACAAATTTCTCGTGCCCTCTCTCAAATAAATAAACAAATAAATAAAACAAATTTCCCATATTAATGGAAATTGAAGCATTCTTTAGAATATGTTGCACCAGCATGGGAGAAATTTGAGATTGTTTACATTTCCACTGAGGCATATATTCTGGACCACCTGGAAAAATTCTCTAAAATTCCATTAGGCCATCAATCTAACCCTTCTCATGGGTAGGTGAGAGATACAACCAGCAGGACAAAAAGTTTGATTTGTTCTTTTCTATCAGTCACAAAAGCTAAGAAAGGAGGAAAGCAGTGCTTATTCATTAAATAAACCCAATGAAACCAGATGTGATTAAAGCAGGTGATTGATGTGTTAAGTGTAGTTTAACCAACAGCTAGACATTGGTCTTCAGCCACCAAGAAGGTACACTCTTTTCGTATTGTGTTGCCTTAGATTGCATATAATCTTGGCCTTGCTGGATATGTACTAGGTGTTGTCCTGCTGATCAGTATTGATACAAAACATGGCAGATGAAACTCAATCCTAGATCCTTCATGGATGCTGATGATTAAAAAAATCCAAGTATTCATAAGGAAACAATGAAAGAGGACCTTCCCAAACAAATATTGAAGATTGCAAGGCCAACCTATTTAATCCTGAATCCCCTAAAAATGTTTCCTCCAACTGGCTTGTATGGGTGGGCTCGGGGTTGAAAAAGAGTCATATTGAAAGACTGTGTAATTTTGTATTGATAAAAGGTGCTTCTTGTGAGACTGTCAAAAAATACCTGTCTTTGAGACTGGCTTGGGGGTGCCTTGTTGGCTCAGTCAGTAGAGCATGTGACTCTTGATCTCAGGGTCATGAGTTCAAGCCCCATGATGGGCATAGAGCTTACTTAAAAGAGTAAATAAAATATATTTTTAAAAATCAATTTAAAAAATAAAAAGACTGGATTAAGGTACTGGGCTGCCTGTCTCTCTGGCTCCTATGCCACACAAAGATAAAAAGGTGACATCTGCCTGATTTTTTATTGTTTCAAATTATACCAGTATTTGTTAACCCAAAGGTCCACAACAACAAAAAATGGGAAAAGGATCCTGAATGATAAAACAGATTTATCCTTCTCTGAAAGCTCATCTTACATAAGAAATGGGGCATTAATAATACTTCCATCATAGGGTTGTTGTTACAAATAAATGAACTAATGCAATGTAGAAAATTCAGTGCAGAGCTCAGGGAAAGCTCAATACATTTAACCATCATCATTATTTTAAGAATTGCGTAGTATGCTGGTTTGCACGTGTGTAATGCAGTCCTCTTTTAAGTGCCACTTTCCTAAGTGATGCTTGTGCATTAAGAGTACTATCCTGCATTAGAAAGAACCCCAGACTGAACATAGGTAAATTTCTATTGTGGTTCCTGTGTTGCCAAGGACTGGACTTTTTTATATGACCTGGTACAAGTCACTTCATCATGACAGAATTCAGTTTCCTTGTCTGTGATATGTGTTGGTCTCAGTAATTCTAAATTGCCTTCTTGACCTAGTTCATTTAATTCCTATGACTAAAATATATATTATGTTATTTATGCAGTCATAAACAAAAGTGAGTAAATGTATTCATCCCTCTGGCTTTCTCAATAAGAAGATTTGAACAAATACAGTTTCCATGTTTTCCACATCTGTCCACACTTTTTAAAAAATGCTTAGCTATCATGTCTTTACACAATGTCAAAGTTGCTAGCAACAGCACCTACAATCCTCTGATAAGATTAAATATGTACCTTTAGTACTACAGAAGTTGAATACCACCTGACTTTGAATATATGAAATGTATAGTCAATTCTATTTTTTATTATTTAAGCACCTCCCTTAAATTAGTGCATTGTTATATTACCTAAGAATAGATTGAGATTATCCACAGTATTTGACTCTTAATAAACCTTAAAAGATCTGAATATATACTGCTGGTTGCCTAAAAGCTGTCCCTCTTTTCTTCTTTGCTAAAAGAATACTGCTTTCATTCAGGTATTACTGACCACGTATTTCAGAAAAGACAAGTTCCCAAGGGCTGTGTCTTGATTAGTCTACACTATTGCCCTTTCAAGTGATTGGTTTAGAAAAAAGCATGTGACTGACTCAGTTCTGGGAAATGAGACATGAGAAAAAGTCTGCAGGAAGGCTTGTGGGAAAGGTTTCTTTGTTCTTAAAAAAGAGACAAGAGGGGAAATGTCTTTTTACCACTTCTGGCTGTTATCATCTCTGTGTAATGTCTGGAACTGTAGGAGCTGTTTTGTGACCAAAAGGTGAGCCAGCCTAAGAAGCTGCAGAGTGAAAAATGGAAAAATCTGGATCCTTCATGATTTTATTGAGTCGCTGAATTAATCACACTGGAATTTAATCAACTTTAGACTTCTTGTTTTGTGAGATTGTAAATGTCCTTATTGCTTAGGTCACTTTAAGTTGGGCTTCGTGTTACATCTGAAACATCATATATGGCACATAATATATTACTCAGAAGAGCTAGCTGCAGTAACAAACATCCAAGATTTCAGTGGCTTAAGCCAATAGAAATTCGTTTCTTGCTCACCTTACGGTCAAGTTGGAGTCAGCACAGGTCTGTGCTCCATGCAGCCATCCATAGACCAGTGTGGTTCCACCTCATTTATATGCAGGCACATAATGGGGACAAAAGAGGTAATGAGGAAACAAAGAGACACACACATTCCAATACCTGGACCTCTGTCATGTAACCCCACCTAATCAATTGGGAAATGTAGTCAATCCATGTGTCAGGAGGAAGAAGAAAGAGGTTTGGCATACACATAGTATTATCTCTAATTTTTCTTTAACAATTATGATATAACTGTTTTTTTAAAAAATCAGTATTTGCTTAATGATGTGGGGCAGTAAGCACAAAAATCATCTGCTATACCATCTACTCGACTAAAAAGTGCTCTACCTTAAGAGTATCTTGCTTTGATGGGGCACATGGCTGGCTCAGTTAGGGGAGCATGCGACTCTTGATCTCAGGGTCATGAGTTCAAGCCCCACATTGGGCAGTAGAGCTTACTTAAAAATAGTATTATGCTTTGAAAGATAAATTTTTCCCCTTATATATAGTCCACAAAGAATCCTTTTTCCTACTCCAATAAAATTAGGGATATCCTGTCTACATACTGGAAAGAGATACAAAATAGATGGGATTAATATGTAGTATCTTCCCAAAGATCAAGTTTATTTTTGAATGGAAAAAAGTCTGTTCAATCAGACTGAGTATTTGATACAGTAGATTATAAAAAAGGGTGACTTTCAAAATTTGGTTTAGAATGCAAAAGTGAATGTTATGTTTATTAAGTGAATCTTAGCCATTGGAACTTACTTTCTCTAGATGGTTTGTCAAAACCTAAAAAGTATCTTTAATATCACTTTTGATTTGTTTTATTTTTAATGTTTCTTTACTACACTATGAAGATTAAAGATCAAGAGGAATTGTTGAATAAGCTGTGGTTTCTTCTGTACATCTTTAGAGATGTGTGTGTGTGTGTGAGTGTGTGTGTGTGTCTGTGTTTGGATATTCTCAGCAGCCTCATTCTACATACCATATTTTAGAAATAAAGTTTTTGGGGCAATAGAGCAGTACACAGATCAATCACAAACACTATCCTGTTGTGGTCTGTAGCCAGTATCTGATACTTATGGGAAAAACAGGGAGAAAAGATAACACTGAACCACCCGTGGGGGATTTTTCATGTCTGGTGGGTGACAGAGAAAGTGAAGCAAAACCAATCCCATTACCACTAGTTATGCTTCAACCACTCCAATTTCATTCATTTTGCTTTTATTTCTGATGTGCAGAAACCGTTTGATAAATTCCCTTCTGGGGACAGGCCAGTCTTGGAAGAATGTACATTAAAAAGTTATGAAGAGTACATAATTTATTAAACCCAACTCATTATTGGAAACTGTTAGCATACAATTCATTTAATAGGAATCACTGGTGAAGAAAATGACTGTTGTTTTGATCTGATCGCATAAGCAATGGCATAATTTTCCTTGTCTGTGGTGATTTACTTAATCTTGAACAACATGACTACTCAAAGTCTGCTTGCTGCTGGGAAACAGACACGTATGTTATGTTATTTATTAATAGCAATGGCTTTACATTTTTATTATGTTCTGTAACAAATAGACTCTCCAAGTTTTCAGCAAAATGATTGAATAATTGAATAGAGTAGCTGTATCCCTGAGTACACAGTGGACAAGAATAAGAAACGGTTTTACTGACAAACACCAAGGCCTAGGAGCCTGTCATCCATTAACAAGTTTCACTCAGGAAGACAACTGATCAATCAAAAAAGCTTTCCTGTCTGCCTACTATGCACCAGAGAAAGCCTTTACATTGTCAAGTGAAAACATAAAACATCAAAGGGCTAAGGAGACAAGATATATACATTAAAATATCTAGGCTAGAGATATAAGGAAGCGTGTCCCCAAACTCTAGATGATCATGTACTAGAAGAGGTTAGGGGAGGCGAGAGCTCAGTGCTGTCAGATGGCCAGGGGTAATCTTTATAGTCTCATCTCTGGCCCTAGGGAGATTTTCTTCATGTAATTTTGAACATTATTTTGCAAGCCGAATGTTACAGACCTATGGCAGGATAATTTCAAGTTATATATTAAAATATATTTAGGGGCGCCTGGGTGGCTCAGTCATTAAGCGTCTGCCTTCGGCTCAGGTCATGATCCCGGGGTCCTGGGATCGAGCCCCGCATCGGGCTCCCTGCTCCGCGGGAAGCCTGCTTCTCCCTCTCCCACTCCCCCTGCTTGCATTCCCTCTCTCGCTGTGTCTCTCTCTGTCAAATAAATAAATAAAATCTTTTAAATAAATAAATAAATAAATAAATAAAATAAATAAAATAAATAAAATAAAATATATTTAGCTATTTCCCTATTAAAGAGCATTTACTTTATTTCCAGTGTTTCCCACTACAGAGATACCATAATAATCAGTCTTGAAATATTTTTGCTCTTTTTTTTCTGTAGCATACATTTCCAGAAGTGGAATTGCCAGGTCAAAAGGTGTATGTATTTTTTTATTCTTACTATGCTGTCAAGAAGCCACTCAAGCTCACTTTTCCCATGGCAAGTTCAGGAAGTACCATTTTGCCCATCACTGCCCAAGCTGGTGCTATCACTCTTTTTCAGTTTTACCACCGCAGTAATCTCTCATTGTGACTTTCATTCTTACTTTCCAAAACTCTCAGTGGGTTTGGTATCAGACTTCTCCCTATCTCTGCTGCTCCCCCTGCTTGTTGCTCTCTCTCTCTGACAAATAGATAAATAAAATCTTTAAAAAATAATGATAGTATTAATGACTCACTTGGGGTAGCTGGGTCAGCTGAACAAATGTGAATATATAGCGATTTCACAGTCTCCCAAAATAAACATAGAAGTCCCTGAGGGTAACTCTTCTCAGAACTAGTGTAGTGTCCGTTTAATGCTCTGCTTTTGTTGGGCATTGTAGCCTCTCAGCCATGGTGCCACTACTACCCTCTGACACCCCTGCATTTTTCACATGTCATTGCCTCTCGGGTGACCACAGCAGCTGAAATACAACTGCTTCAACCCTGCACACTCCATTTTTCCAGGCATGACTGCTGTTTATCTCCTGTCTGCTGAAATCATCTCCTGACCGATGCTTTCAAGATCGAATATCAGAACCTTCACCATCTTCTTCCAGACAGCACCTCTCCTGTAAGGCTCCACCACCGAAGCTCCAGACAACAGAAAATGCCAAAGCTGCACAATGGCCCTGATAGAGGAAAACAATACTTCTCTTTGTTTTTGGTGTTTGGGATTGGTATGGGTCCCAAACAGCTGCTGTCTGTCATAGTAGGTATGTTAGTTATTAAAACCCTCTCTCTTTCAGGAACTCAGGACGAGGGCTGGAGGGTGGGGGCAGATTGTTACAATGCCCTCACTATAGACCCTGAGACCTTTCTCCGGCTGTGTTTGGCAAGTCCAGGATGCACTGGAAGGTCGCCCACCTTGACTTGTCTTAAAGGACCACTGACTCTAAATGGTTCTGAATTGACAAAGTGCAGGGACATACCGAGCTCCAGGTTCTGAGGAGGGGTGGGAGGTCCAGAGAGGGTTAGAGTGTGTTCCACATCCAAGCCAGTGAAACTTGCAGTATAGCAGTCCCTGTGGCAGTCTTTAAAGGACCCCAAAGCGCTTGCCAAAAAATTAAGTTAGCTTTGAACATCTGTCTGCCCAGAACACTCCAATGCCAGGTCATGTTAGAATCAACTCGTGAGTAGAGATGTCTTCTGCATGTTAGTTCTCCTCACTCACCCTCCATAGTCCCAAACTGGAAGGATCAGAAATTGAGCCAATGAGTAAGGAGGCGGGGAGGAAGAGCACAAGGCTCAGGAATTATGAAAGATGCTGACAATACACCTTACCCACAATGGACATCAAGCCTGAAGCAGGCTCAGACCAGGAGAAAGGAGATTTAACTTTCAATGCACTTATAAACATCTTAGATCTGACAGTGAGATTCTGTGATTGAAATTGCCAGAGAATTGTTTTAACTATCAGAGAGGGACCAGAAAAGTCACAGGACTTGCACTGGTGAAAAAGGACTACCCCTAAAGAGCAACTTAGATGGAGCGATTGATAGAAAGAATAATGTTTTTTCCTGGAAACCAACTTATCTTGTTCTTTCATTTCATTGTAATGGTTAGTGCATTTCTACTGTATGCCAAGCACTTTCTTAGCTAAGAAGATTACTAAAAATATATTGATAAACAATTTTTAAAATAACTCTGTGAGATGAACACTATCATTACCAACCCTGTTTTATAGATAAGGACATTTAGGTACAAAGAGTTAAGATAATTTGTCAAAGATCACTCAGCTAGTGAGTGGCAGAGCTGGGATACATTGTCCCCTATAGGAATAAGTAAAAACAGAAACATCATAGGCTATGAAGAAATTCTGAATTTCAAAGGGTGTAATCTTTACTTCTGTAAAGATTATGAGTTGCTTTTCTTTGAAATAAACTACAAGAACAACAAAAAAATTTAGATAATCTCCTTTATGTTTACACAGAGGCACTGAACATTTAAATCCAGAACAAATTACCAGTAAAATGGAAAGTTATGAAAAAGAATAACTGCACACATTTTATTCATTTCTAAATTATGATCTGTGATTTTACATAATAATGAAGTGTAAGGCATATTAGATACTACAAAAAATCAAAGATGTTGAAAAATGTGAGAAATTCTTCTAAAACAGAGAAAAGGATTAAAATGAGAAGAAAACAAGCTATATGGAAAACAAATTGGCAAAGTTTAATCAAAGTACATGAGAATACATGGAGGAAAATCAATAATTAAAGAATGGGAAAGTTTCTTCATCTAATAAAACGTCATTCTGAAATCTGAGAGTAACTGCTATATTTCAGGAAATCAATAAAAAGAAAGCAATATCAAAATATAGCTAGTGGAATTGTCACAGTTAAAAGGTAAAGAAATAATCCTACAGCCATCTAGAGAAAAAAATAATAATGTGCACAGAAATAAGATACAATTGGCCCAGATTGCTCTGCAACACTAAATGCCAGGGGCCTGTGAGACAATATTTACCAAACTTTGAAGAAGTTATCCATGAATTCTATTTCCAGGAAGACTCTCAATTCTTGTGTGAAGGCAGCAGAAAGATATTGGATATGCAAGCGTGCAGATAACATTTCCCAGATGTATTTCCTAACCATATGAATTGAAGACAATCTGAAGGACAAGAATAAAAATCCAGGAATGAGAATGTCATGCCTAAAAAGGAGTGGCAGTGAGCACTGACAAGCAGTTCACCATATTGACATACTTACTAATGCAATAGAAACTTATTTGAACTCAGCTACTTAACAAGAACCTCCATTCCCATGTAAATCATACTTTCTCTCAGTGTCTGTTTCTGTTTTCTAGGGCTGCCATAACAAAATACCACAGTCTGAATGGCTTAACCAACAGAAATTTATTTTGTCACACTTCTGGGCGGGGGGGGGGGCTGGAAATTCAAGATCAAGTTGCTGGCAGAGTTGGTTTCTCGTGAAGCCTCCCTTCTTGGCTTGAAGACAGCTGCCCATGTACCTGAACAACTAGCGTCTCTTCCTCTTTTTTTTTTTTTTAAAGTAGTCTCTACACCCAACGTGGGGCTTGAACTCACAACTCCAAGGTCAGTAGTCGCCCACTCTACCAACTGAACCAGCCAAGTGCCGCATCTCTTCCTCTTCTTTTAATGACACCAGCCCTGTTGGATTAGCCATCCCCCCCCATGATCTCATTTAACTTTAATTACCTTTTTGACAGAGCGTGTCTCCAAATACAGTCACATTAAGCATTACAGCTTCAATTTTAGGGAGATACAATTCACTATTCAGTGGTGTTCATAGTTAACAGGCTAATCTCAATCCACTGTAGGAAACCTGCTAACTCCAAATGCTTATTGGTAGGGTTTACTCCTAGGGCAACAGGCCACCTCTAATTTTGCTTCCACATTTAAATTACCAAAATCCACCATTTAAATTGACCAACCATGAGTCAGCTATGATAATTTCCAAATCTTTTTATCTAGTTTTGGTTGCTTATTAAGTAATTTATTCAGATATTATACAGATCAATGAAATAGGAGTTTGAAAAGTTCAGAGTCATTATATGTAAGACCAGTTATAATGTTTGGAAAGGAAGTCATATAACAAAATTGATTTTAAATTAATTAGTCATTTATAGCTGAGGCAACTATAGAAGAATGAGAGTAAAACTTATAAACACCCGGAAGGATTCTACCCATGATTACCTCATAAGTGTCCAAGTTCTCACTCCGCTTGAATGAAACAGAAACAGAAAATTATTGATTATGTTTTAAGACTGTGGCATAAGAAATACAAAATGAACTGCAATTAGTAGAAATGTATTAAAAAAGATGTCTCAGCTCTCTACCTAAATATAAATGAATAAAGTACATGTAAGTGCTTTAAGTTAAAATAAAATGTTTAATTGTGTGTGTATTATTTTAATAGAAGAGCCAATTTTTTTGGTTACTCAAGCAATTATGGATCATGCCATATAAAAAAGACTCTTCTGTATTCATTTAAGTAACAGTACAGGGGCACATGGGTGGCTCAGTCAGTTGAGCGTCTGACTTCAGCTCAGGTCATGATCTCGGGGTCCTGGGATCGAGCCCTGCCTCAGGCTCTGTGCTCAGTGGGGAGTCTGCTTCTCCCTCTCCCTCTGCCCCTACCCCCACTCGTGCTCTGTCTCACTCTCAAATAAATAAAATCCTTTTTAAAAATTTAAATAAATGAGTAACAGTACAAAGCTGATTATAAATCACTTTATTTTTAAAAATTATATATTTGTTTTAATAACAGGGTTTGTATCTCTAATTTCCATTAAAATAAAGTTATCAGGATGACTGAGTAGGCTACATAATCTTTATATTTAAATATAAGTATTGTAGTAATAAATACTGTAGGGGATGGAAGAATTTGGTGGCAGATCAAGGAAAAAGATGTAATGTAGCACACACAAGCTTTCTGGGGCTGCACTTGACAGAGTTGCATAAGAGAGAAGTCCCTCAGAGCATGAGATTATCCAGAGGCATATAGCAAGGAGGACAAGGAAACACTTGGGGGCGATGGGTATGACAGAGGAGGCTAACATGTCTAGGAGATGCTACTGAACAGTGTGGGTGGGAGTATCTGGGTCAGAGGACTCCAAAGGCCATAGCAGCTTGACGTCTTATAACTACAAGGCTCTATTGTATCAATGGCCAGCAGAAGTGGGTAAGATTTCTCAAGATATGAAAAGAAGACAGGCTCTAAATGGCTAAAAATCTATTTATTTGGGTATTAGAAAAAAAACTGGATGTGTAAAAATTAGAGTTTTGTAACCGTGGGCTTTTGAGCCAACAAGTCTCAACTTATAGTGAAGAAATAAACAACCTAGGGACCAATGGCCATCTTTATAACAATTATAGTGTAAGAAATATATAGGTATATATATATATACTGACACTATTTCACATTTATATCTGTGATATTCAACAATGAAATTGCCAAACTATAATTGCCATAAATGAGCATGAACAAGGAGGGCCGAATATTTATTTCCCCTTAGTGAAAACAATTCAAGTGAACAAAAACACTATACAGGAAAAATTAGTACTTAAGCATTTTTACCAATTATAAATGCATATTTTAATGTATTTAATTATATTTAAATTATTTTATCTTGTGTAAAATTGCCAAAAGAATGGATTATTGTCATGCTTTTCAGAGGAAATTTTAATTATTTTCTCCTCTCTTATTCTTATTCTTCTGCTTCTTATTTTCTTAGAGCCACTCTGGCATTGCTGTCAGGGAAAGAAAGTCAATTGAAATACATATTATTGATGTTACATTAACAGACTCCACAGATAGCAATGTGAACCATGAATTAATAACTACATAAAATACAAATCTGGGAGGGGGGAGGGAAAAATAATAAATAACAGCTTTGAATTGTGTGGAAAGGAAATAAAACATCATTCCAATAAACTAACAAACAAGACCCATTAGACTTATTAAATGCAAAGCGCTATGCACTTTACATGAAGTTAATGAAACCAGATGGGACATATTTTATTAAGGAGCTGTTAAAAGTTAAAAAAGAATTCTAAGATAACTGTGGGTTGAAAGCTTGCTCTGAAATAATAAATAAAGATTGAGTTGTGTGTTGGGGGAAGGTCAAGTAGAATAGCTCAATTCAGCATATCATTAGGAACCTGTTATGCAATAGGCGCCCAGGATATCAAGGTGAATAAAAAATGTTATTTCCAGGACTACCATGTATGGGTAGCCAGTCTTACCACCTTAAAGTAACTCACAGTCCAGTAGAGAAAAAACAAAACAAAATACTGTATAAAGAATAATTAATCTTTCCCTTCATAATTACCACAGTGCCTGTGTTCCCCACAAAACCGAGTACTTTGAATATAGGAGCTATGTGTACAGATTCTCCACTGTAATAGTGCATGGTAGGGACTCAGCAAGCATGTGTTAAATTGATTAATGAATAGTATAGGAAGAGCACCAGCCTGGATTCTTACTCTGCCTCAAGCCTAAAAGAGTTTAGCCAAGTAACCTATTACCACCTTTGAGTTACTACCGGATAAATATTTTTTTCCCATTCACAAAGACTGTCATTCCAAACTTGGAATTTCCCAAAGTTCAGCTTGGGTATTGGAAAAAAAAATTGGATATGTAAAAATTAGAGTTATATAACCATGGGCTTTTGAGGGAGGGAGAGAGAGAATCTTAAGCAGGCTCCTGCTTAAGTAGGCTTCTACTACCTTTCTCTCATATCCAGAGAACCTCCTTTATCTGTGAGTTGGGAGATGTTGTATAGTTTCTTCAGGAACCCGGAGATCCACTAATTAGATTGACAATACAAAGGGGAAACTTCAGAGCGCATATCAGAAGCCCAGTTGGAAATCAGCGGGTTAAGAGCCAGAATGCTGGGTCACGACGACGTGTAGTCAGTCTGGCGTTACTACCTGCCCCCTTCCAAGATCTTTTTTTGTGACTCAGAGAGAAGTCGGGGTTTACATTTCACAGAATCCCCTTCCCTGTTTGGTTCTAGGTTAGGATTTTCTAAAGAGAGGCTCTGGCACAAGATTTTGAGAGCAGAAGAGGAAAATCCAGATTCCTTGAAGTAAGTACAGTCAACTGCATGCATAGATCTGAGATTCACAGAAGCTTCCTGGCAAGTTTTTGCAAACCAGCCATTTCACTAATGCAGACTGAGAGAATTGGGGGTAGTTTCACAGAGATTCTAGACTATTAAAGCTTCTGGGCAAAGTAAGGATGCACTTCGATATTTTAGGCCGAGAACTTCACTGACATTTGTTCTCTCGGCTACTCTAACAGTTGTATGTGCTTCTATTTCGGATAGTAAACTTTTGTGTCCAAGTCACACAGTGAATAAATAATGAAGTGAATAATCTCAGACAATACTATTGTCGATATCCACCTCCAGTTCTTCGGTTCTTAGACAAAGACAAGTGGAAGACTTCACATAATTATCTTTGTGTCTACAACATTAGCCAAAGGCAAAAGTAATTGTGTGAGTAGTAAAGAACCCCAACTCTGGTTTATGGATTTCTTAGCCTTTTTTAAGAATTGAAACTGGCCTCAGTGGTAGGACTGATCCAAACACCTTCTTGAGCTTGTAGGCAAATAAGTTCACGTTGTGGTGCTTCTCATCTCATTGGGAGATAAAAGCCATCTGTAAACTTGCTCCTTGCTCAGTGTTTTCATTCTTTCAAATGCATGCAATTGTGATAAAATTAAAATAGACTATTTATCCCAGCTATTGGACTGCCCTGCTCACATAGGGATTCTCTACGCCACATCTGTACATGGCATAGATCTCTTACTCATTTTCTATACTCAAAGCCCCCTGGCTTGACAGGTGGTTCTTATATTACTGAAAATTTCACTCTTGTCCCCAGTGGCTGCTTAATATTTTTAGCCTTTTCTCTTCTCTGTCATTATCTTCTGATGTTAATAGAGGTAAACTTAGGCTATAAATATATATATTTTTTACGAATACAAAGAGTGCCTTACTTAATAATTTTCACAAACCCTATTTTAAACAATATCAGAGTACCTCTGTATTAGAAATGTGGTCACTTTTAAATGTTGTATGTAGGGGAGCCTGGATGGCTCAGTTGGTTAAGCATCCAACTCTTTTTTTTTTTTTTTAAGATTTTATTTATTTTTTTGACAGAGAGAGACATAGCGAGAGCAGGAACACAAGCAGGGGGAGCGGGAGAGGGAGAAACAGGCTTCCCGCAGAGCAGGGAGCCCGATGTGGGACTCGATCCCAGGACCCTGGGATCATGACCTGAGCCGAAGGCAGACGCTTAATGACTCTTGATTTCGGCTCAGGTGATGATCTCAGGGTCCTGGGATCGAGCCCTGTGTCGGGCTTCACACTGGGCATGGAACCTGCTTAAGATTCTCTCTCTCCCTGCCCCTCTGCCCCTCCCCTTTTCCTCTTCTCTCTCATAAATAAATAAATAGTGTAGAAATATGAGTTGAGAGTTTTTGCCTTAGCTCTCTCTATAACCAGGTCCAAACTATGCTACACTGGACCATCAAATTTCTCTTTTAATTGGCCTCTCCACCTTCAACATATCTCTTTCCTCCATTCCCAGTTTCTTCCAGACTACCTATTCTACATTCTCTGAGATTAGATAGGGTCATGTAGATCAGTTCTGACACAATGTGGGCAGAACAGAAATGCTCTTTCAGTCCTGCCTCCACAAAAAAAAAAAAAATACTTCCCATATATTAAATCAGGTGCCGAGGACTCAGTAGAAAACACTGAGGTCCTAGGATCTGGTGAAAGGATCCCTGGATCCCTGAATGAGTGTATGAAGTAGAGCCTCCCACTGACCCACTATACTATGAGATGAGCAGGAGAAATGTGTTAATTTGTGAAGCCATTGAAATTTTGGAGGTAACCAGTTAAGAGTAGATCGCTTAATCTGGGGGAGACAAACCATGAGAGACTATGGACTCTGAGAAACTGAGGGTTCTAGAGGGGGATGGGTTAGCCTGGTGATGGGTATTAAGGAGGGCATGTAGTGAATGGAGCACTGGGTGTTACACACAAACAATGAATCATGGAACACTACATCAAAAACTAATGATGTACGGTGATTAACATAACATAAAATAAAAAAAAGAGTAGATAGCTTAATCTGATTAAATGGGTTAGTCTAATCTGTCTAATCTCCAACATGTACCCAGTGTCTACAGAATAGAAACTGAATATTTTAGAATGATTTTCTTTTTTAAAAAAATATTTTATTTATTTATTTGACAGAGAGAGACACAGCGAGAGAGGGAACACAAGCAGGGGGAGCAGGAGAGGGAGAAGCAGGCTTCCCACTGAGCAGGGAGCCCGATGCAGGGCTCGATCCCAGGACCCTGGGATCATGACCTGAGCTGAAGGCAGACGCTTAATGACTGAGCCACTTAGGCGTCCCTAGAATGATTTTCTAAGACATCCTTCTAACATACTGTTCTAGTGTAAATTTCTCCCTTTCACAGACCTCATGCTTAAGATCAGAGTCAGAATTAACTGAACTAGATAATTTACATGATCTGAATAATCTGAGAATATATCCATCATTTCCCCATTTAGAATTGCTTCTGTCAGACATTTGCCATGTGAAATCCTGCATATATATCCATTAAGGTGACTAAATTATCAGGGGCACTGTATTTTTTGTGAATGTGTGAGCGTGTGTGTGAGCACACATAAGTATGTGCATTTTAAAGGTTGTCATGGCAATAAGATTAGATCTGCCCAGTAAAGATGAATGTATTATGTCATACAAAAATTGAAACTCTCATCTGTGAACTATGGTTTGCAGCATTCTGATTTTTAAGAAAAGATATTCTGGTTTCAGATGAAAAGCCAAGCCTCGCGTTATATTCCAGTCTCAGGACCACAATATATTAGACAAAATATTAGGTGCCAATGCTAATTTTTTTTAAACCGTCTCTGATTTTTCTTACTGATACACGTAGTGTATTTTGGAAATGGCATTTGTTTTGCAGTTTTGTAGTACCCCAAAAGGGGTCAGATCCATAAACAAAATAAGACACCCACTCTGAAGAGTGATGGTTTACTGTTGTTGTTATAGACTCATATGGCAAATCTATGTAAATGGTCTTACACTGCTTGAGACAAGGTTAAATATACAATCATTCCAAGATATTCTAAAATATATGTATTTACTGATCAGCCAGCACTCTGAAGTGTGAAAGGCATCTCTTCATGTTATATAAGAGTTGGCTTCATACATGAGAGAGCATGGAGCCTTAAGACTTAATTGACATTTGTAAGAAACAATCTGTCCGCACGGAGCACCATCTGTTTAAGTTACTGCCTATCAAAAGAATATAAGAATCATCATCTTGTGAACAATCATTGTAAAACCAGGGTATCTGTCTCACTGAGTAGCTGAATAGCAGAAAAATACATTTTGTTAGAAGTAGGCTGATTTCCATTTAGGAAAAACTATGGAATCTTGATTTCCCTCTTTCAGAATCAATGTAATTTCTTGTCAGTGCTTAAATTGTGTATGGTAACCAAGAAGCCAGGTTTACTTCCTTTTTTTCTTGAGCAACTGGAATTATTAGAGATGACTAAAAATGGCTGAGGATAGTGTTGTGTCTTTATACCCCAGTGTCTTTCAGAGTTTTTTATACATGGTAAGAAGGTAAACACTTGTTAAATTTAATTGAAGAAACTGACGTGGCATCAAAACACACAAATCAAGTTTTTTTTTAAAAAAAAATGTAATATATTTAGATTAAGTGAACTATTTGCTTCCTACCTTGTTTTGGCATAAACATGCACAATAAAACCTAACAAAGATGAAAATCCAGTATCTATTATTTTGGATAGGACAAAAACAATATAAGCCCTGCTGTTTGTGAACATAAAAGAAAATTGCTTACCTACTCAGGAAGGAGTTGGACTAGCTCTAAAAACATCATTCCTTTTATACTTACACTCTTTTTTTCCACCAGTCCTGATGTTTTTGGTTTTTTTTTAATTTTATTTTATTATGTTAATCAGCATACATTACATCATTAGTTTTTGAGCTGAGATCATCTGTGTTCAGGCTTGACAATATGGTTAAGTAGAAATAAGGCTAAATAAATCTAATGAATTTTTACTTACAATTTGAAGGTCAATGATGCACAGTTTTTGAGAGACAATGACTATAATTAAGTCCATTCCCCAATTTTTTTATCTGCAGTGATAGCATGGCAAAACTATAATTATACATAATGACACATTTCCCAAATTATGCATTATGAAGATATTTAAAAAGTAATCATATGTAGATAAAAAAGGCAAAAGACTGTTACCTAATCCTTCAAATGAAATTATTTCCACTTTTAAAATATTAAATAGATATTCATGGGTTATTTCTCCTATGGTTTCAGTTTGCTTACATTCCCAAATTAACTCTTTGCCGGTATCTACAAGATAGTAAGTACTCAGATAACATTTAAATATGTACTTCACCAACAAGAAAAGACAGAGAGAAATGTAACATAATAAACTGAAGAGGGGCGCCTGGGTGGCTCAGTCGTTAAGCGTCTGCCTTCGTTCGGCTCAGGTCATGATCCCAGGGTCCTGGGATCGAGTCCCACATCGGGCTCCCTGCTTGGCAGGAAGCCTGCTTCTCCCTCGCCCTCTCCCACTCCCACTCCCCCTGCTTGTGTTCCTGCTCTCGCTATCTCTCTCTCTGTCAAATAAATAAATAAAATCTTAAAAAAAATAAATAAACTGAAGAGAACACAGAAATTGATTAAAATATGTTGGTAGATGTAATTAACTATTATACTTAATAAGTTTATGTATTAAAAAGAAAAATTTGTGGCACCCAGCTAAAGCAGGGCTGAGAGAGAATTTTATAGCACTGAACATTTACATAAGAAAAAAGTAAATTTTCAAATCATTAATCTACACAGTCACTTTACCTTTTATGACATCAGTATTATCCTGATACCAAACCCAGAAAAAAACAGCACACTCACACACGTGCATACACACATACATGTACGCATGTGCGCACACACACACACACACACACAAAACTCCAGCCCATTATTCCTCATGAATATAGATGTAAAAATCCTTAACAAGAGATTAGCAAATAGAATTCAACAATATATGAAAAGAACTATGTTCCATGATCAAATGGTCAAGGTACAAAACTGGCTCAATATTCGCAAATCAAGTAATGTAATTCATCATATTAACACGCTTAAAAAGAAAATCACATGATCATATCAATTGATACAGAAAACACAGTTGACAAAATGAAACACCCATTCATGATTAAAAAAATAACTCTCAGAAAACTGGGATTAGAGGACTTCAACTTAATAAAGAACATCTACAAATTTAGTTTGTAACCAGAATCATACATAATGATGAAAGACTTAATACTTACCCCTACAATCAGAAAAAGGCATGATATCCAGTCTCACCATTGCCATTAAACATAGTATGAGAACTTTAAGCCAGTGACATAAAGCAAGAAAAAATAGAAGGCATATAGATGGGAAAGGAAGAAACAAAACTGCCAGTTTGCAGAAAACATGGTGGTCTGTGTAGAAGATGATGTTAAGTGACAAAAGTTAATCCCAAAGGTCCCATATTGTGTGGTGCCATTTATATAACTTTCTCAAAATAATTAAATTATAGGGATGAATAACAGATTAGTAGTTGCCAGGATTACAGGATGATGGAGAAGAGGGGAGGGAGGTGTGACTATAAAGAGATGGCATGCTGAAGATGTTTGTGTTAATGAAACTGTTCTGCCCCTTGATTGTGGCAGTGATGACACAAATCTACGCATCTCATATATGATATCAAATTGCATAACATTGTACCATTGTCACTTTCCAAGTTTTGAAATTGTATTACAGTTACGTTCCAAGGAAACTAGGTAAAGGGTACATGGGACCTCTCCATATTATTTTTGCAACTTCCTATGAAACTACAATTATTTCAAAATAAACTTTAAAAAAAAAAGAAAGGGGTGCCTGGGTGGCTCAGTCTGTTAAGCGGCTGCCTTCAGCTCAGGTCATGATCCCAGCGTCCTGGGATCGAGCCCCACATCGGGCTCCTTGCTCTGCGGGGAGTCTGCTTCTCCCTCTCCCACTCCCCCTGCTTGTGGTCCCTCTCTCGCTGTGTCTCTCTCTGTCAAATAAATAAAATAATAAATAAATAAATAAATAAATTTTTTAAAAAACCACAGACTAGAAGATATTTGCTATTACTATGAGTGACAAATAATTATTACATGAAATTTATGAAGAATCTAAAAATCAATAATAAAAAGTAAATAACCAGTTAGAAGAATGTGCAAAGGCTGGAAGTCAATTCTTAGAGGAAGAACAGGTGCTAGTAGACATCATTAATTCACCCTGTTAATTATGCTACACTGTTTCCTGTGTATTTGGAATATTCTATTAATAAAAACATGAATTTCCCCCAAGTTATAAATGGAAAACGGGACACACAGATTTGTACATACAGTTACCATTTGAGTTTGTCTTTTCTTCTATTTTATAAAATACTCAGACTTAAGAATAAAAACTACTTCAATCAGAAATTCTTTGAAATATTAAATGTTAGTGTACAACACCATTCCTAAACTCTTTGTTTAGAAGTCAGGATCTCCCAATTTCTAACTAGTTAAAAATACCGTGAAATGAAATAAGACCAGTTTATTTAATCTGTTGCATAAATTGTGTATGTAGATGGTGGAGTAGGTGTTAAGAGAAATAGGAGCATGGAAATGCTTGTGAGGGTGGGGAGGAGTGTAGTTTACAGAGCTAAACAAAACTGCAATATAGCCAGGATATATAGAGTTTAGTAACTCTATATATAACTCTATATATCTGCCCCTCCCCCTCCCCGTTAGTACGTGTGCACTTGCTCTCTCTCTCTCTCTAAAATGAATAAAGTCTTTAAAAAAAAGAAAAAAGAGTATTCCAAAAGAAGTTATACAGCTTAATAATCCACATAAATTATCAACATTAGACTAGTAAGAGGATACCAATGCCTATAACAGCTTTTATGACAAATGAATACTTTCCATTTTCTAGTTCTCTTATTATAAGTGTATTAAAGCTAACATACTTTTTATATGCATATATTGCTTTTTCCCAATGTAAGTGAGATATACATTTGTTATTTAGTTTTTCACCTTGGATTTATATGTTTACTGAGACTTTTTAAAAAAAACAACCTGTTTGATTAGGGTAGAAACACTATTATTTACTACAACCTCAACCATTAAAACTAAAGCATTTCAAAGGCAGCTAAAGAAAAAAAATAGATATGATATTCCCAGTCAAGAGCAAAGCACTCAATGCATTTCACAGTGGTAGCAAAACTTTTCTCTTAAAATAGGAAAAAGATATTTATATGAAACTTCATCATCATAATCAAATATAGCACTACTATACTGAATATTGACTTTATACATCATGCAAGACTTTGCTATGACTAAAATGTATTATTAAAAGTAGAGTGACAGATGTGACAAAATCTACTGCTTGTGTGCCTTCAACTACATTAAGTCTCATCACAAACTGAAAGAAAAATGTATCACATGGGATAAAGAATAAAAAGAACAACTCCAAGGGTTATTATCTTGTCACTTCTTATATATTGAGACTTACTCTATAGCCATTCTTTTAAGTGAATGAAGAGCCAGAATACATTACAGTCTATAGCATGTTTTTTTCTAAGACCTCTCTTTCAATTTACTCTTCTGTCCTGAAGTGATCACCTCCAAGTCCATGGCCTCAAGTCAATTCTAAATTGATGATGTTCTAAATTAGTTTTATCTCAGAATTCTTCTCTGAGGTCCATATCCACCATGGGTAATGTCTACTCAGTTTCTCTATTTGGACATCTTAAAAGTGCCTCAATTCCAACATATCCAAAACTGAACCAAAATTTTTCAGTTTCCATTTCTACCTTCTAAGTATTGTTCTCTTATTCATGTATCTTTATCTCCATTGAGAGCTTCCGGGCCCAATTACTATAATCTGTCATCAAATTCTACTATCACTAACAGCCTTCCCACCAGTCTCCCAGAAATCATTTTGGCCCTATCCTAGCCATTCTTCATTCAACAGCGAGAAACATTATTTTTAAGACCAAAAAAATGACCTTGGGACAAAGGGAATAATCAAGTATATCTTGAACTACTTTCAAATAAAATGATAAATGACCAGAGAAAAATGAACAGAGAAGTTAACAAAATGTAGGACCCTGGTTATGTTGACAAGGGAGATCAGCTACAATGGAGGGTAGAGACAGAAGCCAGACTGCAGTGAGATGAGGAAGTAGAGATACTGTGTGAAAACAATGGTTTTAAGGAATTTATGGACTGAAGCAGAGAAAGAGGGCAGTTGTAACACTGAAATATTGAATCAAGGGAGGAATTTCCTAGGATGCAAGGTCACAGAAAATATTTGTATGCTGGTGGATCCATCATGCCCCAGTAGGACAAAACCAAGAAGAACCAAAAAAGGTAGGTTTCTGATTTTTGAGGGGAAACATTTTTAGATAAAATCTGTGGCTCACAGAACATGTCTTCATCCAAAAACTTTGGCCCTATAGACAAGATTGGGATCAAAAAGGTAATTAAGTAACTGGAGTAATGGTTTCCTACCACGCCCCCTCCCTGCACCCTAGGGCTGATGAATGTAAGGTACCCAGCTGTATGAAGTGGATCTTCATTAAGAACTCTAAATGAGGGACACCTGGGTGGCTCAGTCGGTGGCTCTGACTCTTGTTTTCGGCTCAGGTCATGATCTTAGGGCTGTGAGATCAAGCCCCATGTGGGGCTCCATGCTCAGCACTGAGTCTGCTTGAGAGTCTCTCTCTCCTCGCCCTCTGCCCCCCCACCCTCTCTCTCTCTCTCTCTAAAGTAATAAAAAAAAAAACCCTCTAAATGAAAGACATTAAAGAGTGGTCATTGTAGAACCTGCCAGATGATAGAGTGCTGCAACTTCTCCTTCCTGCATCATTTGAGCACTAATAATACCCAACTGTATTGATCCTTACTAACTATATAAGTAACAAATTAAAGTGAGAGACAATTCGTATTAGCCTAATGGAACATCCAGTGACCAAATTTTCTCAGATTTTTGGGCGAAAGAGTTGTATTCCTAATATCCACAAGTTTTTGCCTAAAATTATACCATAATATGAAAGTAAAAGCAGTTAGTCCTAGAGCCAGCTCCAAAGGGTGGATAAAGGGATGAAATAATGAAATTATAATAAAACAATGAAAGAAGTACTAAAGTTTCTCTACCTATAAAATTGCAAGTTTCACAGGTTTTTATTTAAAAGCCCAGACTCTGGAGTTAAACTGAGTTCAAAACTCATGTAGACTCTGCCACTTAGGAGAAGAGTAATTTTCTTTTTAAGATTTTATTTATTTATTTGTCAGATAGATAGCGAGCACAAGCAGGGGGAATGGCAGGCAGAGGGAGAAGCAGGCTTCCCCCTGAGCAAGGAGCCGGATGCGTGACTAGATCCCAGGATCTTGGAATCATGACCTGAGCCGAAAGCAATGCTTAACCGACTGAGCCACTCAGGCGTCCCAGAGCAGAGTAATTTTAAGCAATCAGTGTTCTGGAGAGGTCAGTTTTCTTTGAATATTGGAGCCATTTTTTTCAATTTCACATTGATTTTTTTATTAATGCCAACTGTTTTTTTTAATTATTATTTTTTAAAACAAACAATAGCACAAAAATGTTTCAAGGAAGCAGTCTCACAATCTGATGACCTGAAATAACTGTTAAGCCACACCACAAATGAATTCCCGTTAATAACACACGCCAAAAAAATTTTAAGGGAAAGGACAAAGAAAGAAACAAAAGGTAGAGAAGAGGAAAGCAATGAGATTTCAAGTGAAAACACTGTTGGATAGGTAAGGCTTGTTAGTAGGATACACTGTGAAAGCAGGGCAGCACCCGGTCTTACTGTCTTTGTTACTGTTTTTTAAGCTGTTACCACTAATACACAGGCCCTGTAGCAATTACCACTGACTTCTCCCATGTCCAAAACGAACAAGGAGAAGCCAGTGTTGATACTGTCATAAAAAGGTTTAATGGCCTATCAAAAAACTAAAGCCATTTCTAGCAGAACAACTTTTACAGAAAAGGCTAGCTGAAAATCTTTTCATTTCTATTGTCTCACCTATATGCATTTCAGCGTTCTTAAAAGTCATCTTAAAAAATAAAGAAAAAATAATGTGTATCCGTTTCTTTTATTTAATGTGGCTATAAAGATACTTGACAAAAAAAAAATTTTTTTTTTGACTAAACCCTGTTCTAGAGACATTCAAAAACAAAAAGCTAAGACTCCTGTTAAACAATGTGATATTTTTGTTTCACCCTTACTATTGTATTGTGTAAATATAAGGCAGGGGTATAGTAAGAAGAATCAACTGATGTTACTCTTTTATAATATTATGGATACAAGAGGGGCACCTGGGTGGCTCAGTCGTTAAGTGTCTGCCTTCGGCTCAGGTCATGGTCCCAGGGTCCTGGGATCGAGCCCCGCATCGGGCTCCCTGCTCCGCGGGAAGCCTGCTTCTCCCTCTCCCACTCCCCCTGCTTGTGTTCCCTCTCTTGCTGTGTCTCTCTCTGTGTCAAATAAATAAATAAAATCTTTAAAAAAATAAAAAAAATATTATGGATACAAGAAATTGGATGTACTAGTGAAATACTACGTCTCCATTTGTATTAATAATATGAATGGAGGGGTGCCCGGCTAGTTCAGTTGACAGAACTTGCGACTCTTGATCTTGGGATTGTGAGTTCGAGCCCCACATTGGATATGGAGATTACTTAAAAACAGAATATTAAAATAATAATAGTAACAATAATATGAATGAATATAAACCTTTGACAAATATAAAAGTAAAGCATTTAACCTCTGAAAATTGCTATTTTAAGGATAATAATATTAAAACAAATCCATCAAAATTCAGCGTGGACTTCTATTATGTCAGTCTTCAAAGGTTGGCATCTTCCCTCACACTTTACTGCACTGTCAGTGGGAAGTAGAGTGTTTTATCAGCTTCTGGAGAAAAGGCAGCATTCTAAACAGGAATAATGGTTGGCACACTTTTTTAAAAATAATGAGCAGCTTATTGCCATTAAGACAAGAAAATTACTATTGCAGACAGTCATCACTTGTAGCTCTAATTGCACGCTTTCTAAAATGTCTGTTTAGGAAAATTACCTCTGGTATATTTGTGGACTACTTTGAGATATATAAATTACAGATTTACAAAATTTTTTCTAGGGAACTAATCAATTGTAGATAAATACAGCTCGATAAACAATTTAAAATACAAAGTACTCAGACATATGTGTGACAGAACTTAACTCAGTGCCTCATTCTAGAAATAACTGTAGAATTTAATGAATGAATGATTTAATGAATGAATTAACAAAATAGTTAAACAACTAGTAGAGAACATTTATAGAGTCAAACCTAGGTACTTTATTAAAGGCTGATTTAGAACTATTTTTTCATTTAAAATGTAAATCTTTATTGTGTCAAAATCTTTCCACCTAGTGTCATCCCTTTTATCTCAGCCACTGCCAAGTTGTTCTTTCTTTCAGTGACCACAGCATGTTATGATTACCTTATCACTTATTGAACTTTGTTATAATTATTTATATTTTATGTATTCTACAAGACTGTAACCTACCTTAGAGTCAGGGTCTGTATTCTTAGTAACCGAGCACTATGCCCGATATCTAGCATTGTACCACATTATATGCATTAAAATGTTTTGAATGAATTAATGAACAAGCTCATCTGGAATGGAATGAGTGACTTGGTATAGACACTGGGAGGGTCGAGGAAGGCTGCTCTCGGGATACAACAGAATTTCTTAAAGTGAGGAGACTTTCACCAAGCAGTGGATGCCAGGGACCTGGTTTAGGCAACAACAGGCAAAGACATGAAAATTGGAACCTGAAAATTGTTCAGTATGTCAGTAATTTGGTATATCTAAAAACCAAATGCAGAAGGAAACTGGGAACTTAGACACATCTTGCAGTCAGTGCTGTTGGTGCCTGGCTAGATACCCTCCATTTTTCTGGTGTTCCATTGTTATGGCTTAAACTGTGCCTCCCCAAAAGATAGGTTGTTGTCCTGGTACCTGTGAATATGACCTTATTTGGAAATAAGGGCTTTGCAGATGTAATCAAGTTAAAATGAGGCCATTAGGCTGAGCCTACTACAACTGATTTCCTTTTCAAATGAGGGAAAGCTGGGCACACACACACAGGAAGAATGCCATGTGACAACAGAAACACACACAAGAAGACACGCCTGATCCCCAAAGCAGTGGCAGCACCTCACTTCCAGATGCCGAATATTGTCCCAGTGATGTACTGATGCATAAAAATCCACCGCAGATTCAGTGGTGTAAACAACTGTTTCACTATGCCCAGGGAAGCTAGATGTACTCCAGGATAAAGTTTCATTATGACATCCATGCAGACCCTGATGTTTAAGAACCACATTGGTGCCTTATACAAAGTAACTGGGTTTCATTATCAGGGACAGACTACTGGGCTGGGTGGACGAGTAGTCTCACCAATTTGAAAGATCTTTTTGGCTATAGCTTGTATCTCTACATCTATTTCTCTTTTATCCTTAGAAGACAGAATTTAATGATCAGCAAGAAAACCTGAAATCTGCATTGCTGGCAGATAAAACATGTTCCTACTAACAAAAATCCTGCTTTACTTCCTATAGTTAATTTTTTGCTTCATCTCTCTAGATTATTTTATAGTTCAAAGTTACACACAGTTTAATTAAAATCCAATAAAACATCCATCATTCTTTATGATTTCTGGTACCATTTATGCATACATAGGCAAGAATATTCACAGACAGCAGACTGGGCATTTTTTAATGTGCTAGTAAAAAAAGAAGGAGAATGTTAAAGTAACATTAGCCATTTTCTTTCCTTCATTAATATTTTTTATTAGTTTTGATATATTCTCTGTAGCATGCAATATAAAATAAGCATTTTAGGGGCACCTGGGTGGCTCAGTCATTGAGCATCTACCTTCTGCTTGGGTCATGATCCCAGGGTCCTGGGATCGAGCCCCACATCGGGCTCCGTGCTCTGCGGGAGGCCTGCTCCTCCCTCTCCCACTTCCCTTGCTTGTGTTCCTGTTCTTGCTGTCTCTCTCTGTCAAATAAATAAATAAAATCCTTAAAATAAATAAATAAATAAATAAAATAAGCATTTTAATTCAATTGGTTAAAAGTATTGACATTGATTAGCATAAATCAAAATTTAGGTAATTAAATGTTGGACATCTTCCAAAACGTTCTCTTCTACCTTCTGGCTCCAGAAGAGTAAACTTCAAAGAAACACTAAAATTACCTCTGTTCTCACTGTGCTACCTAAAACCAGTATACATTTAACGAACATAATGGAATTGATTTTTTAAAGTTATACAACTTGGGAAATTTTTCTTTAGTCCCTTCATGTTTTAATTACTCAATTTAACTTTTTTCTTTAAAAAAAGTTACTCATACTTAAGGAAATAAATGTTTTAAATAAACAAAATCTGAGGCTAATAAATAAGATAATAAAATTTCATACTTTATTCTTTGTTTCAGCACTGAAGCACCTGTCAGCCTATCATATTTTCAAGTACACAAAACACATCACAGATTTTGTTAATAAAATCTAAGAAGGGGCAAACAGGTTTAAGCAACATCATCCTTTTTTTCTTAGCAACTGAAAATCAACAAACTTAGAAACTGTAGCATTGGTCTCTGATAGACCAACTGTTATTCAAAGAAAAGCTATACCTTGTTATGAAATTTTAGGTAATGCTAGAAACCTTCGATATACTCCCATTTTACAAATAGCTAGTTATGAGTAAGTATCTAAAATTATTGTATCCTATTTAAGAAAAATTAACTGTTTCTTATTGTTTGATTACTTCCTCTTTCAAAATGAATTTTTAGATCTAATTTTTGTTCATTACTTTGTAAATTATGTTTTAAAAATTCATAATATGCTTATTGCTACAGTACCAAAGTGAAGTGAAACGGAGCATTAAGGCTTGCGCCACAATCTATTTCCTTGGGTCAGTTATCTGTATATTTCACAAGGAAAAGACTTGACCTAAATCCTATATTTCATTGTGGTTACTTTTTGATATTTGAAGATTATTCCATTATTTCCTTAAAATCATCCTGTATACTATAACCAAGCTTAATATAAACTACACATTATTAAAGATATGCTATAGCATTTTCTTGAAAAATTGATTTTAAATTTTTGCATTTGTTTTTTCTGGCATATCCAAATTTTCCTTATATTATTTATGTTCTTAACTGGCACATTAATAAAGTCACATACCATTATACTACTATATCTAACATTATGTACTACACGCACAAATAGAATCACTAATACAAAAAAAGTGCTAAAATTGTAAAATTTTAGCATGGATGCCTTAAATTTCTCTTTGAAATTATATTTGTACACTAATATGTTTGAAAGGGATAAAATGATTTAATATTGCCAGAAACGATGAAATTTTGTGAAAAAGTAATAAAATAGAGCATGTTTTCTTATATTTTCAAGTTGAACATACCTTTCTACCAATATGGAAGAATTGAAACTTTTTTAAAAATTATTATTGAATATGCTAATTTCAAATGCGAAAAAAAGTTATAATCTAAGATACAGTATGTAAATTATATAGTTGCACACATGCCCGGGAAAGAAACTTATGTAGATACTTCTATGACTTCATAAAATGTACATGGTACAGAGATCACCTGAATATTTTAAATTTTGTCCAACAAAACAAACACAAAGAATCTTCCTCTTCTTCATGTTGTCTGAAATTCTCTGTAAAAGCATCATTTCTTTTACTTAGACTTTGATTCTTGCTAACTTGCAAAGTCTTCCGAGACATTAGCACTCCAATATAATGTCAACTGTTTATATATTTAAAAGATACTAATTTTAGGGGCACCTGGGTGGCTCAGTCAGTTAAGTGGCTGCCTTCGGCTCAGGTCATGATCCCAGGGTCCTGGGATGGAGCGCCACGTCAGGCTCCCTGCTCAGTGGGGAGTCTGCTTCTCTCTCCCTCTGCCATTCCCCTGCTTGTGCTCTCTCTCTCAAATAAATAAATAAAATCTTTTAAAAACGATACTAATTTTAGATCTCATAAAAGCCCATTTTTCCCAGAGAGAGTGTGTTTCTTGAGTCCTGGAGAGGAACATGCAGAAGAGAAGAGTCACAGTGTGGTAGAACAGGAGTAGAGCTCAGAAACTAAAATACTGGGGCGCGTGGGTGGCTCAGGAGGTTAAGTGTCTGCGGTCAAGGAGTCCCAGGATTGAGCCCTGCATGGGGCTCCCTGCTCAGTGGGGTGTCTGCTTCTCCCTCTCTCTCTCTTTCTCAAAGAAATAAATAAAATTAAAAAAAAAAAACAAGCACTGAAAGACTAAGGGCACCATTTTTCTATCTAAGAGTTGTGTTAGGGTACTGTGCTCATACAAAACTGGGTGGGACCTTGAAATCAGAAGCGAGAAAATCTAGTGTAAAGTTTTTAACTTTCTTAGAGCAATGCAGAGGGAATGTTTTCTTTTCATCCTTCCACCTGGACCCAGAAATAACCAGCTATTGTCGGCCTTAAGATACCCCTTAAAACAGTCAGCACTGTAACACTGAGCAGTTCTGTGTGCATGGATGAGGAAAAGAGTATTCAGCCTGGTGTCTAGATCCTTCCTGCTTCTACATATTTAAAACATTCTGTTTTTTTTTTTTTCTTTCCACCCTATTATGTTAAATGCTGAGACCCTTGAAAAGAGAGAAAAAAAGGTTCAAAGACAATTCTCAGATTCTAGACTGGAATGACCAGAAAATGAAATGACATCAATGAAAAGAAAACTGGGAGGAAGAGTAGATTTGTGGTGCAGGATGGAGTTGCACCAACATAACACGTTCACTTTTACACACACTGTCTGAGGTGCTGTTATGACTTCATAGGGGAGCTTATTAAAACTCTCTAATGATGGCAGCATTGACAGAAGTCAGGTTAAGTACAGAAGGTGGAGGGCATTGCTTTCAAAAAGAAGATGACTAGTTTGGCATCTAAGAGGGAAAGAAATGAGAACTTTTTCTCCTATTATCATTATCAAGTCACCTTCTCAGACCTTTTTAGTTTTCATGATTCAAACTTTGGAATCTAGCATATTATTTTCCTGATATATTTTAATTTGGCATCCTTAATCTTTAACTCCTGTTTTTGTCATTTCTTTCCTAGAATTACAAATCATTTAAAGTTGCAAAGTGATTTTTTAACATTGGATCTGTATATTTCCACCTAATTCTCATGGTTCACATGAGAAAGAGAGAAAAGGAAAAATCTTGTCCAGAACAAAATTATGCAGTTATGTATATGTTATCATTTGTCATCTTGTCTGTTGATCTAACCACTCTCTTTAATCCCTAGCTGCTTCCAGGAATCAATCCCCCACCCCCAACATTTCCTAAGTAATCTTGCCTTCTAGAAAGTTCTTGGATTGTGAATTTAAGTCAAATTCTTATATCTGTTCCTAATGTGTATCTAAGCCTTTGTCTCTAAGTTTAGAATCAAAGATTTTACTTTCCTTTTGAGAATGATAGGAAAGTACTAGGATTTTTTTATTCCCCTGTAGTCAGGTTTGGCTACTTCCCCAATATATGCACAAGATTGCTCTGAGAAGTGGATATAATTCACATCAGTTATTTTATTTCACATAATAAAAACCTGTGTCCTGGGAAAATAACTTTTAATTCATCACCTGTTTTTTATTAACCATAAATTACCTTTAACTCTACCCTCTCCTGTTATGTCCTTCCTTCAGGATAGGATATCTACAGCAGGAATGCAAAGAGAAAGAGGGAAAAAGAAAAACACCTCCAATTTCAGCTTATGAGTTTCTGAAAAGACTTTGGAAAATACCAGGTGACACAATAGGTTGAGTACTAGGGATTTTGGATCTTGCGTCCCTGAATACTGAGTGTCAAAAGCCACATTAATGCTGAGAGCTGTGGGATAAGAATACAAAATTCAGACTTGTTCAGCAATAACTTCAAAACTTGTCCAAGTTGATAATAACCTATACATCTACAAGTAACACAGTGATAATAATAATAACCTACCCTTCAATAGTCCTCACACTCAAGGTTTCTTGCATGATTCAGGTTATTCTCACAATAAATGAACGATACTCTGATGTCCTTATTCGGTAAGAGAGGTGTTCTCGCTCACATTTTAAGTTTATATTCTCTTTTTAACAATTACGTCATTTATCTTTAATGAACTGTAGTAGATGTTTTGCAACCAGCGCTCTGTTTACCTTTGTTAGTCAAAAAGTGCATGAGGCCTGAGTGCAGAGTGCCGTAGCTCTTTTCGACAAGGACAGTGAGAAAACTAGGAAACTATCAGAGATAGAATGTCTGGGGTTTTTCCTTCAGAGGATGGTCTTCCTCGTGGCACCAGTCAAGAAAGAAATTCCTTCCCAGTGAAATGATGATGGAATTTCCTAAGGAACTGATTTCTTTTAAATCTTACATGAAAAGCTGGGAAATGTGAGATCAGTGACCCAAGAGGCCAGGAGGGTAGGAGTGCCTGGACGGCCTGGGTGTCTTGACAGGGTATCTTTGGGACATATGAGCACAGATTTTGCAACCTTAATACAAAAGCTGATATACAAACAGAGGAAGGGCAGCAAGTATGAGGAAGGTAGGAGTGATCCCACAAGAAGGAAAAATAGCAGCACAAACAGTGGTATGGCAGTAATAATAACAGCTGCTATGTATTGAGCATTGCTACTTGCCGGATACAGTGCTAAGCACACTTGTCCATTTAATTAAAAACTAATTGTCTATTTTAAAGGTAGAGCTAAGGAAAGGTTCATTACCTTCTAAATGAATGGCTCTCGGAGAACACAGATTCACAGGATAGGAATAAAACAAAAGCAAGCTTTAATATCACCTCCCATCTGCCCTCGATGCAGTGGGCAACAGAGGGGAGGATCAATGGAAGCTTATACATGTTCAACACTACAGGCCGTGGGTAGCACACACTGCTGACGGAAAAGGGAGTGGGCGCTCGGCCAGCAGACCGCGTGATGCTAAGGCAGTTGGCCCTTCCCTTGTTGAGAAGGGTGAGTCATTGCAGTTGTCCAGATGGATCTCAGCAAGTGCAGAAGGATTGGCTCAGACCAAGTATATGTCCTGTTGACTCATACAGCTGTGAGGAGATAGTCATAGGGCAGTGGTTTCCAACCCAGAACGATTTTGCCAGCAGAGGGGACTTTCGATAACATCTGGAGACAGATTTGGTTGTCACAACTTGGGAGGGGAAGGGCTACTAGCATCTAGTGGGTAGATGCCAGAAATGTAGCTAAGCATCCTATAATGTGCAGGACATTACCCTCAACAAAGAAGTATCTAGCCCATAATGTAAATGGTCCTCTGTTGAAAAAACCTTGCACTAGAGCCAAATTACATAGGACTGAGTGCAGTTTTGACTCTAATTAAGAATATCCAGGCATCAAAGGTTAGGATGCTCAGAGGCAATTATTAAGTCAGTCCTCTTAAAGTATTATTATGTTGCTAAAAGTAAATTATGAGTGATTGAAATGTTCTATATCTTAATTGTGGCGTTGGTTAACAAGTGTATACAGTTGTCAAACTCATTGAACAGTCTGCTCAAAATTGACATGTTTTATTGCACATTACTAAGGTCTCAATAATGTGGGTTTTAAATCATAATCTCACACTCAAACAAAGTATTTGTATTTAAATTGAAGCTGCCACATAATTTGTCCATTGTTTTAACCAACATTTCAAGGAGTGTCTCTATGGAGGAGTCTTAGGATGGATACATAAGGGATAAGAAAAAAAACAAAACTAGCTGCCCTCAGAGAGCTTACATTCTAGTAGAGCATTAACTTCTTTGTATTTCAGACCTATATACTTCAAGCCATTGAGAAAGTTAATTAAAAAGTAACATATGGAGAGTCACAGGGAATTTGCTAATACAACACTTTGAAGCAGCAAATATTTCAATTAACCCTTCTTGTAGCCCTCTAAAGTAGGTAACATTATTGCCCATTTGAAAGATGAGAAAAGGTCATGCAGCTCACCCAGAGCTAAATGATTAGGGTAGACTATGAATCTGAATCCCTGTCAGTCTGATTCTGAGTGATAATATATTGCCTGGAGTGTGCAACTCTGGGGAAATGTGCAAGAACAAGAAATTATAGAACAATTATGACAATTTACAACCACTTTAGCAAAGTTCCAAGAGTATATATAACCTGTGGAAATTGAATTCTTATAGAGGCACTCTATAGGATTTCAGCAAGAAATCAGGTCTCTGGAGAGGGGATGCTATGTGCTCAACCAAACCATTTCTGATTTCCTCTAGGGCACACAGACATCTCAACGCCTCAGACTCCCTGCATCTAGATGGTAGCACATGATTGATTCAGATAATAGCATTTGGGTACAAGCAGTGCATGCCACCTACTGAACAACCCTGTGGAGCCTCTACTTTCTCTTTCTTAGCATGGTGGCAGGCAGGGTCAATCCAGAGGATTGAGTGGAGCACAAGAGGATGATGACACTTGAATTACCATGTGGAAGATCACATGCTGAACATTTGATTCAGACTGTCATATAGTGAGAAAAAAAAATTGTATTAAGCCATTAAAATTTGGGGATCATTTGTTATGTTAGCTAGCTTTAATTACCTTATCTAGCCCAGGCTGCATAAAGCACAGAAGAGAAAAACTGATAGAGTAAGTAATACTATAACAACTTGGTATGTGAGAAAAATTTATGATTAGTTTATTTACATGCTGATATTGTTCCAGAAGACATTTGAGGTATAGAACAAAGACACATACTATATAACAAGATAAAATAAATTTAAAATTGGGGAGGAAAGTGAAACAAGGGAAAATAAATTTAGGAAAGAAGATGGAGCCGGGAGTGAAGTAAGCATAATAGATCCATTGTCTTCCCTAAAGGTGGGTCACACATTTGGCTCTAAGCATCCTAGGAACCAGTATAAGGAGAAAATTACAATGAAGTCTGTTATTCCCAGTACTCATAAGGCAAAAGCAAATCAGCTACCCAGGGGAAGCATGTTTATTCTAGTTCTAAGACCAGAGAAAAATTTGTCCTGTGGGTCCTCATAAAAATGACAATGTGAAATATATTGAGACACATCCTCAAAGGAAAAAAAAAATCTCCACAGTAAACCCTGCAATGAGATTCATAAGTCTAAAATCCCTTAGTACAAAGTGGTAAGAAGATACTGAGCACAACTCACATTCAATGATACAGCTTTAGAATGCTGTTCAGTGAGGGTCTAACTTAAATTGAGAGATGTGAAGAGAACTGGAAATTAAGCCTAACCCGCTTTGTATAATAATTTTATAATTAGTTGGAATGTTTAAAAGAGCTGCTTGGTGAGTTTGGGAACAGTTTATTCAAACTGCATAAATATCCTCAAGAAATACACATTTTTCTTAATTGTAAGTTCAAACTGAAAAGCCAAATACAAAGGGAGCCTGGGTAGCTCAGATGGTTAAGCGTCTGCCTTCAGCTCGGGTCATGATCCCCAGGGTCCTGGGATCGAGCCCCACATCGGGCTCTCTGCTCCGCGGGAAACCTGCTTCTCCCTCTCCCACTCCCCCTGGTTGTGTTCCCTCTCTCACTGTCTCTCTCTGTGGCAAATAAATAAATAAAATCTAAAAAAAAGCCAAATACAAAAATTCTTACAGCATAAACAGACACATCTTGATGGACTGTATTAACCATATAGTTGCCAGCCCCTTGTCTAGAGGAACAGAGTGACTTTGATCTGATACCTGCAATCTCACCTGAATGGTCAAAATAGAGCAGCAGCTTATATGCATTGATCAGCAGTAATGGGCCTGGTTATAAATCAAGATTTCCAGATGGTCCTTATTTGCACAATTCTTTACAATCACCACATGTAATACAACAAAGTTGGTTCTACTGTCATGTATCTTGTCTATTTTCTTCTACTCTAACAAAAAAAGGATTTCTTTTTAGAATGATGCACCAAATTGATTTTCAAAATCCTCTTCCTCATTTAAATTATATTTCCCTAAAATAAGTAAATAAAACTATTTAATCACTTAGTATCCTAGTTATAGAAACAATCAGGAGATGCCATGGGGAATTTAAAGAAACCTATTCAAAGCAATAATAACAAGTTCCATTGCAAGTTAAGTCAGGATAGAGATTGAATATAAATATAACTACAATCAGTGATTTTCGAATTAAGAAGTGTTAGTTTCTGTATTTATCTTGTAAAAAATGTATCTACCTATACTTGGCGATTCTCAATGACAATTATATTACGTTGAAGGGTTGCAGGGTTCTTGTCTCACAGAGTCAAAGAATGAATCGTGCGGACAAAAGGGTGAAGTGAAAGTTTATTAAGTGAAGGTGAGAACAGAAAGGAAAGAAAAGGAGCTCTCTAGAGTGAGAGGGGTACCAAAAGGGTCGCCATTGAGGGCTTTTATGGTCGGTCTTTTATAGAAAACTGACCAGAGAACTTGGTAAATATCTTGTCTATAACATTTAAGACAAGCAAGGTGGATTTGTAAATATGAAAATGTCTTGTCTATTTAGAACAAACAAGGTGGATTTGTCTATAACATTTCTCCACATCTGGGATTTCAGGGAGCCTGGTTGCATAGCCCACTGCGTGACCCTAGTCACGTCGCCCCCTACCTGTTTCTTCCTACCTAGCCTCGGCTGTCCCTTACTCACTGTGAGTGAATCTATCCAAAAAATGAACCGTTTTTAAACCTACAATAAAATTGGAATAAGAAACATGAAATACTTTTAAGGAAAAAAATGGTATTCAAAAGTAATGAAACAAAAGGAAGAGTAAAATATACAGCTCAATCAAGTAAGCATTTTTTTGGCAGAACTTTTTCATCCAGTTGGTCATCACTAAATCATTCAGAAGGTTGGCAGAATATTTTCCAACCCTCATTGCCACAGTTGAATTACATTTTGTCTTTTCCTAAAACGAGGTGTTTTTTTTTTCCCCTACAAATGTAAAATTTCCAATAAAAGCTAACACAGAGTTCTGACTTTAATTCTGCAGTATGAGAAATTCTAAAAACTTAAGAACAAAAGAAACATATTAACTTGAGTTTTTCAATGTAGGACAGAAACATAATTTCTTCACTAAACAATCTATTTCTAAATAAACTCTAACCTAGTTCTTAAAATCCTATATAGTAGCTATTGAGAGAAATGACAAATATTGTACTTTAATTTTTAGAAATACTATTCTATATAATGTAATTTCAGTCTCCAAAGACTCCTGTGGGCTTAGAAAGTACACTGCTCACTCTATGATATACACCCTACTCACTACTTAAAATAATTGGGTTTTATTTTTAAAATATAACTTTGGAGTAAACTCCATGTCCCTAAAGATGTTTTCTATTTTGTACCAATATGTGAAATGTCTCATTTCTCTTGAAATTCATTTTATAGCAGAAGAGTATCATACTGAATCAAAAGTTTCTCTAGGATGATTCACATTTTTCTTGCCAACTATTATGACCGGATTTAGATTGTTAGGCTATATGTATAAGACACTGCATGATACCAGTTCCAGGTTTGTACTCCTGTATAACAAATTACCCCAAAATTTAGCAGCTTAAAACAATCATTTATTATTTTCTCTTATAGTTCTGGAGGACGATGGGTTCAGCTGGGTAATCCTTCTTTAACGTAACTCATAAAACTGTAGGCAAATCACGACCATAGCTGGAGTCACCTGAAGGCTTCTTTACTCATATATCTGGTGCCCAGGCTGAGATATGGCAAGAAGAGCTAGGGGCTGATCTGGCCTATTTTTTCTCCTCATCTTCCCCGCCTTTCCTTCATGTGGCTTCTCTAAATGGTTAGCTTGGGCTCCTTTATAGTCCTGGTACTCTCGGGGTAGTTAGACTTCTTATATGGTGGCTGACTTCTCTCAAGAAAACATTCCAAGTTGCCTGAATGGAAACTGCAAGGCTTTTGATAAGCCAGACTTAGAAGACTCAGAAGGTTATTCTGTTGCATTCTATTGGTCAAGCAGGTCACTAAGGTCAAGAGGAGGGGACTTAGATCCCACCTCTCAAAGGGAAGAGTTACAAAGATATTGTGGCCATCTTCAATTTACCACAATACCTGTTCAAAAATGGAAGATTGCCAAATTTCTTCGAACTTTTTCTTCGCTCCATAGTGAATTTCAAGAGATTGAGATTAGTTTAAAACTCCTAAACTCAGGGTATGTTAGTTATTTAACTAATTTATTAATTAGTTACTAATTAGCAATTAAGAAAAATAATATGGGGTGCCTGGGTGGCTCAGATGGTTAAGCGTCTGCCTTCGGCTCAGGTCATGATCCCAGAGTCCTGGGATCGAGTCCCGCATTGGGCTCTCTGCTCTTTGGGAGCCTGCTTCTCCCTCTGCCTCTCTCTCTCTCTCTGTCTCTCATGAATAAATAAATAAAATCTTAAAAAAAAAAAAAGAAAGAAAAATAATATGGAAACGAATATGAAATTTTCCCTAGTACTCAGTTTGCTTTATGACAACAACACTTTTAAATAATTATCAAGAATGTGTTCTGCCAGGGCGCCTGGGTGGCTCAGTTGGTTAAGCGACTGCCTTCGGCTCAGGTCATGATCCTGGAGTCCCTGGATTGAGTCCTGCATCGGGCTCCCTGCTCAGCGAGGAGCCTGCTTCTCCCTCTGACCCTCCCCCCTCTCATGTACTCTCTCTGTCTCTCATTCTCGCTCTCTCAAATAAATAAATAAATCTTTAAAAAAAAAAAAAAAGAATGTGTTC
>NC_138375.1:81553538-81558996 GCF_054177405.1 Leptonychotes weddellii | reverse complement strand
CTATTTACCTTCTAAGTTATCAGGAGCATCAGAAAGCTGTAGAGTGCATTTCTGAGGATATTAGCACTCCCCGAATTATGCCAACTGCTACATCACCATCAAGCGGAACCACTCTGCTTCCCGGACTCTAAGTAGCATTGACTGGTGTCACTCCCTGATATTCAGCTGGCAGCTGGACTGAGCTGGGGGGTCCAAGATAGCTTCACTCACATGCCTGACACCTGAGCTGACCTCCACTTCCTTTTGGTGGACTCCTGGGGACTCTCCAGGAAGCCTCTCCAGCAGAGTAGGCAAACTTCTTACATGAATACTCAGGGTTCCAAGGGCAAATGTTCCAAAAGACAGGAAAGGCAGCTACCAGTTTAAGACATGGGCAGGACACTGGCACAGCATCACTTACAACAAATTCTCTTGCTCAAAACAGTCAGAGAGTCCACCTACATTTGGCGAGAGAAGGCACAAACTCTGTATCTTTTTTTTTTTTTTTAAGATTTTATTTATTTATTTGAGACAGAGAGAATGAGAGACAGAGAGCATGAGAGGGAGGAGGGTCAGAGGGAGAAGCAGACTCCCCGCCGAGCAGGGAGCCCGATGCGGGACTCGATCCAGGGACTCCAGGATCATGACCTGAGCCGAAAGCAGTCGCCTAACCAACTGAGCCACCCAGGCGCCCCCAAACTCTGTATCTTGATAAAAGGATTTGCAGCTATCTTTAATTTGTCACAGGGCCCATGGGGAGACTGACAGTTCTGAGGTCATATGCTAGACTCTATCCTGGCCTTCCCTTTGGAGTTAGCTGAAAGCCAGATACACAGAGGAAACTCAAATAATGTGAACTAGAAGTTACAATGAACCAAATATACAGGGGATATTGAGTAAGGAAAGAGTTAAGGCTTAGGCAAGGAGAGATTGGGGGGTGGGGGGGCGGTTTGCTGACTAGGCTCTGAAACTATTCCTGCTGGCAGAAGCACTAAGACAGAGTGAACAAGAGATAGAGGAATAGACCAGACCACCTGGCCCTGGATGTTAGGGAGTATTTTTCTTTGGTGGCTACATTATAATCACAGAAAATGACCAGACCAAAGAAGTAAGTTATTAAGGGTGTGGTGTTATCAACAGTCCCTGTTCAAACCAAGATGACACAAGAATCTTAAGGCAACAAGCTTCCGGGTCACGTTTTCAATAAAAGACTGGCCCCAAAATCCCTCAGTGGCAACCCATTTGGGACTCCTCTTACTCTAGAGAGCTTTCACTTTCCTTTCTGTTCTCACCTTCACTTAATAAACTTTCACTTCCGGTCACCCTTTTGTGTCCACGAGATTCATTCTTTGACTCCATGAGACGAGAACCCTGCAATCTTGCAAAAATATTATTTACATTAGACTGAAAAGGACAATCCAGAAATACTAAATGTGAAAAGGTTTCCCAGTTATAGTTAAATCAAAATCCAATACATAAAAGCCTTGAGAGACATTTAAGAAAACTTAATGTCGTGTATCCTCTATTAGGAGGAGAGCACCAACTATAACACATTACATGCATCTCTACTCTAGTCCTGGTACTCTACAGTACTTGTAGAAATGAAGTTACTTGTAGAATGTTACTTGTAGAAGTTACTTGTAGAAGTTACTTGTAGAAATGAAACTTTTAAATTTTTTAAAGTGGGTTGGAGATGGAGAAGCATGACTTTTCTCTTTCAAAAGCTAAATAAGATTAAAGCATATATACCCAGTTTTCAAAGCAGGACTTCGTTTACTGCTGCTGTATAAATGAGCCCATCTGAGGCAATATATGCTCTCCCACAGATGAGTAACATAAGTTAGCAGGGCCCTTCACAATCTAATACCACTTTCCCAGCCTTATGTATCACTGGTTTCTTCCTAATTCCCACTAGTCAAAGATCACCAGGAACACACTTATAATTAAACAAGCTGGGCTTATTACTCACTGCATTAAGGGAGACCAAATACCGTGAGGAACCATGGGCATCTCAGCAAAAAAGATGTCAACACTTACAAGATTTGGGCTTGTTTTCTGTTACTTTGTCTATTTTCTAAGTTTCACTTGGAAGAAAGACTAATCCAAGGTTAAGGTGGTAATTGGTAAAGAGGCAGAACTCAGACTGGATATGGTGATATTTGGTCATTTTTGTTACTTGACAATGTTCATGTTCAGAGATGATAAAGGAGTGATCTTACTCTTTTTTTTTATATTTATTTTTTTTAAAAGATTTTATTTATTTATTTGACAGAGAGAGACACAGCGAGAGAGAGAACACAAGTAGAGGGAGAGGGAGAGGGAGAAGCAGGCTTCCTGCAGAACAGAGAGCCTGATGTGGGGCTCGATCCCAGAACCCCGGGATCAGGACCCCTGGATCATGACCTGAGACGAAGGCAGACGCTTAATGACTGAGCCACCCAGACACCCGATCTTACTCTTTTCTTGATCCATCGCTGACAGAGAGTAACTTTGTCTGAGCTGATATTCTGTGAAATTGTTTACATACACAACACCAATTCCCAGTCCAGGCTAACTCCGGATGTAAGAGACTGCTTTTCTCTTTCACACTCGAATATGTCATACCCATTCCAGCCTTGAGTTTGCTCTGCCCTGTCTCTCATTCTAATCTATTCAGTGACCTATATTTTCAGGAATCCTTCCCTTAGCACTTCAACTCGGTTTTCTAACATCCTTTGTACTGCTTATTTTTTGGTTAGTTGCGTTTATGCTTTGTTTCCTCGGATAAGATCACAGCATACGTCTCTCTCAGCGCTGGCAGAGTACTGCAAATTACAGATAGAGAGGATCGCCAAAAAAGAAAAGGGAAAGGCTTATTTCTGTGTTTCATAAACTCGGTGAAACTGCGTCACTAAATTCAGTAAAATCGTTCTGGAATCCGGTCCCAAAAATCCTGACAAGAATTCAGGTTTGAATAAATCACTGTGGGTAAGAAACGCGGTAGGTTCTTGTCCTTCCGGACCCCCAACACACACCCCCCGCCACCTCTCCCCTCGCTGCCCCCTCCACTGTCCAGGTCGCCGGTCAGACTACATTTCCCATAACCCTTCAGAGTCGACAAGGCTGTGTGACGTTCTAAACTACAACTCCCACAATCCTCGGGCTCCTCCATCTTGTCTCATTTTCCGCGGTCGCTCCCCATTTCCCATCTTCCCTTTCGGCTCTTACACGCCGAGGGACAAGGTCGTGAGAAGAGGAGGACTTGGTGGTGCTGCCATTTGTATGGTCTTAGGGCTCTGCCCGTTTCGCAGAACTTCCAACAGCGCCATGTTGGGACAGAGCATCCGGAGGTTCACAACCTCTGTGGTCCGTAGGAGCCACTATGAGGAAGGCCCAGGGAAGGTTAGTGTGTAAAGGGCCCAGCTTTGTTGGGGGAGGGGACACTTGGCTGCGACTAGCTGTACTCCCAAGGCCTGCTGTGGACCGTGGAGAGGGAGATGGGAAGCCGAAAATGTGAGCTGGGTCGTCGAGTGGCATTTCAGTTACCCCTGGAACCAGAGCCAAAGCTCAGGACCCTGGCTGCGCGCCGTCGCTGTGGAAAGGAATGAGTAGGAAGAGCCGTGGGCCCTACCTCGCCCTAGTGCTCGCCTCTGCGCCCTCCAAGGTCTGGAGGGTCCTTGAGGCCAAGGCTGCAGATATTTGTGGCTGGAGCTGAACTAGAGGTCACCGGACTCGGAGTGAAGGTCGTTGGAAACAAGTGAGGATGTGAGGCCTATAGCTGTGGGTCGAGTCTTCTCTAAGTAGTTGACTGAACAAGTATTAAACCTCTTCAGTTGAGGTTGGGTTTAGCTTCAGGTATAAATAGATTAAATCGAGTAATTAGTAGTAAGTACTCCAGTGACCGAGGCCTAGTAGTAAAGGGCTGAGAAAAGGTTTACGTGGTAGGGCTTCTTGGTTGTGAAAAAGTCAAACTTCGTAATGCAGTTAACATTGCCGTGTGCTTTATTAGGTGGCTAGTTTCTAAGATCGTAAACTACAACAGTGCATTCTATTTATAACTCCCTTGGAGAATAAAATTTTTCGATTTTCTAAATTAAAATTTAGGACTGTGTTACGTTACACCTGACTTACTAAGACCACAGCCTGGTGCTCAGTAAAGCCAGTTACTTTTTACCATAGAAGAGCATGGGATGTAAAACATAATGTTTAAAGAGATGGTATGATATATGGCCTACATAACCTGATTATGTAAAAAAAAAATAACCTACTATGCCCTGTGTACTTACGTAATCTATAAAATCAGATGATTTTGAAGTTCCATTTTTGTTGCTTGCTTTTTTTCCCCCCAACAGAATTTGCCATTTTCAGTGGAAAACAAGTGGCGATTACTACTTATGATGACTTTGTACTTGGGATCTGGATTTGCTGCACCTTTTTTTATAGTAAGACATCAGCTGCTTAAGAAATAAGGATGTTTTAATTAATTCATCAAACAGGTAATTAATGGATTTCTAATCTTTCCAAAGCAATGTTTTCTCTTACATTTCTTTCTTCCTCCCCTCCCCCACCCCCAATCACACAGTGTGTAGGGCTGATTCCTGAAGTTAGTGTAGATGTGGCATTGGTGGAGACAGGTTGATAAACCTATAAACAGATGTTTCTTTGTCTGAAAGCCAGTTTTTATTGGATACTACTGTTTGTCAGGCACACTTCACATTAATCTCATTTCGTTACCTAGCAAGCCTGTGAGGTAGGTGGGAGACTTAACCCAATCTAAGACAAAAAGATGTTAAGTTGCCCAATATCCCATAGCTAGTGATGGTGGACCAGAATTTATACCCAGTCTTGTTCCAGAGTTCACACTCCTAACCAGATAGAGTTCTGGTTAGACTGTCTTGAGGGCAGTATACGTTGTATATGCCGAAACCAGTCTTGTGTGTTGGAAGGTTAGCAGATACTTTGTGTGAGAAGAAAAGATGTATTTAGCTTAATTGTAATCAGAATTTTCCTCAAAGCAACCTTATGGGGAGCTCTATGGGCTGATTAGGATAAATTCCAAAAATACCTTTAGGAAGAAAAGACTTTGTCTTAAAAATAAGGGAAATGATATACCCAGGCGATCCACAATGGAAAGACTTTGGTGCATATGATGAAGCAAATCAGTATGAATAAAGTCATGATACTGTAAACGCTTTCTGATGTACCAGTCATAAACTGATAAACAGTATGTTAATGAAACTATATGATTTCTTTTTAATGAATGAGACATTTTAAATGCCAATAACTTTTTGTCTTTATTTGCAGATGTGAAAAGGAACATTTTAAGAGGTGCAGTCTCTTTCAAAAATGGATCAAACTCTTGTTTTCAACATACTCAATATGTTTGTAAATAAACTTATGGCATGACTCCTTAATGCCTCTTCTCTGAAACGTGGAATGTAATAGTTGTGCTTACTGTTTTATTTGGGAAATATTCCAGGATTAGTTTGTTTGGTCAAAT
>NC_138375.1:81536773-81553038 GCF_054177405.1 Leptonychotes weddellii | reverse complement strand
GCATTGGGCTCTCTGCTCAGCGGGGAGTCTGCTTCTCCTCCCTCTCCTGCTCCCCCTGCTTGTGCTCTCTCTCCCACTGTATCTGGCTCTGTCAAATAAATAAATAAAATCTTTAAAAAAAAAAACAGTTAACAGGTTCAGGACTAAGACAGGCTTGGATTGCAAGCCAGGCTTTGATCGTGTATCTTCAACAGGAGACAGCCCCAGTTCCTGTCTATCAGAGAATTGATCTAGTTGGGAAGATTAAAAGTGGAAGTATATCTAAATTTAGGCAATTTCTTAGGCTCCTGCGGTACAGTACTTACAAGTGAGGTGGAGGAAATAAAGTAGACATTGTTAAAATTGTTCAAGTTGATCCCAAAGCCATTCTGCAGTTAAAGGTTGGTGTTTATAATTACTCGAGCTATAGTTCTAAACAGCTGTCCAGCAGGTATCAACCTTACCATATCTGGAAATGCCTGGATGCCTATAGTAAGCTGTCAGCATCAGTAAAATTCCAGCTCCTTAGCATGTCATTTAGTCATTTCCCTGCAATTTCAGCCTCACCCTGAACATACAGCTCCAGTTTTAGGTACCACCTCCAGGTCTTAGTTCAGGTGCCACATTTTCTGTAAAGCTTTCTCCTGCTGATTCCTCCCCATTAGCCCAAACACATTACACATAAATCTCTAATACCTTGTAACAGCTTTTCAATTACCTCAGCATGTACTATAATTACTGATTTCCTTCCCTATCTTTCATACCAGCATATGATCTTTCTGATATCAAAAAAAACAATTACTTATTCGTGTGTCCTGCATGTATAATTTAGTGAGTGGTCAATGAACATTTATAGAATGGAGGTCAAGAATGATAAAACTACTTAAAAAGAGCAAATCCCAGGCCTAATCTACACACCAAAATGATGTATATCACAGTGTTTTCTGGATAAAAATAAATTTCTCCCAAATCACTTGCTGAGCTGGTTTCTACAACCAGATACATATTGAAGTAATCCAATTATTGCAGACTAAATGAGAGGAGTTTGTACCAAATGTAACTGAACTACATCACTGCCCACACTGCTTAGTCCATCTAAGCAGTGTGGGCAGTGCATCTAAGACAAACTGATGAAAATAAGTTGTGTGTTGACTTACATTCTAGCTATGGATCTTGTTTCAGACTAGCATTTTGAGAATTAGGAAATGTATGGTTTTACTTCACACGAAATAGATCTCAGTGGATTTAAGGGCCTTCTATCTTACTCAGCCTGTTACTCTAAGCTCGCTCTTTGTCACATGATGGCTGCCATAGTTCCAAGCATCCCATACAGATTTTACAATATCCAGCAAGAAAAATTGCAGTTTCAAGTTATTTTTAAGAGTGAAGAAGGATTGCCTAGAAACCCACCACTCACTGGGCACGAAGGCCATGTATTCATTACTAAATACAGCACTAGCAAGGGGAATGGCTGGCACCATCGTTACTAGATTTGAGCAATTAGGACTTTCTTCCAAGTCTTCTATGCAAAGAGTGGACACAAATACATCTGTTTTCTACAAAAAAGGGAAAAGAAAGTGGCTATTGATTGGTGTGTGAAAGTGCCTGCTGCAACTAGTCTGTATAGTACAGCTTCCAATTTACAATGTTTGACTTAAGTTTTTTTTTATTGTGCTCATGAAAAGTGATAGGAATTCGGTAGAAACTAGAATACTTCAAGTTTTGAATTTTGATCTTTTGCTGGGCTAGTGATAAGCAGTAGGATACTATCTTGTGATGCTGGGCAGCAGCAGTGAGCCACAATTCCCAGTCAGCCGTGCAGTCACCAGGGTAAACAACTGATAAACTTCTAAGAACCATACTGTTTTTCACTTTCAGTACAGTATTCAATGACTGACATCAGATATTCAACACTTTATTATAAAACACTTTTTTTGCCCAGTGTAGGCTAATGCCAGTGTTCTGAGCATGTTCGAGGTATGCGAGGCTAAGCTATGATGTTCAGTAGGTTAGGTGTATTACATGCATTTTCAACTTAATGATATTTTCTTTTTTTTTTTGTTTTAAGATTTATTTATTTATTTGACACAGCGAGAGAGGGAACACAAGCAGGGGGAGTGGGAGAGGGAGAAACAGGCTTCCTGCCAAGCAGGGAGCCCGATATGGGGCTTGATCCCAGGACCCTGGGATCATGACTGGAGCCAAAGGCAGATGCTTAACGACGACTGAGCCACCCAGGCGCCCCTTGATATTTTCTACTTAAAATGGGTTTATCAGGATGTAACCCCACCATAAGGAAGATCTGTATACTGAGAAAAGGACCCAAATGTCAAAATGTAATAAGCTTTTTATTTTAGTGTATCCAATAAATAAAGATCTTTAGATTATAACCAGATAAAATGATCATAGAAGAGAGGAGAAATAGTGTTGTGGGTTATTTTTTTCTATCTCTTTTGAATAGAAAATCATTTATCTATAGTAAATAGTGGAAGCTTTTATATGATTTATACTGTGCACCATCAAAACTTTTAAACAATTTTGGGGGCTCCTGTGTGGCTCAGGTAGTTAAGCATCTGCCTTCAGCTCAGGTCATGATCCTGGAGTCTCAGGATCCGGTCCTGCATAGGGCTCCCTGCTCAGTGGGGAGTATGCTACTCCCTTTGACCCTCACCCTTCTCATGCATTCTCTTTCTCTCACTCTCTCCCTCAAATAAATAAGTAAAATCTTTAAAAAAATAAGTAAAATACTGTTGGGGTGCCTGGGTGGCTCAGTTGGTTAAGCGTCTGCCTTCGGCTCAGGTCATGATCCTAGGGCCCTGGGATCAAAGCCCCGAATCAGGCTCCCTATTCAGCAGGGAGTCTGCTTCTCCTTCTCCCTCTGCATCTCCCCTGGCTTGTGTGCTTTCTCTCTCTCACTCACTCTCTCAAATAAATAAATAAAATCTGTAAGAAAAGTTTTATCCATTATGAAATATTTTGTTCTCCCGGCTACTGAAATTTTATGGATCAGAACGAACATAGCCACTTTTTATATATTTAACAATAATACAATGAAGATTTTTTAGTGAACACATAATCAAATAATTTATAGCTGATTTTGGACAGACTCTTTGAAATCATATTTGAATATGGGTACAAGCTGTTTGGTCTTTCCCTAACCTGGTAGTCATTAGGGTTTTTCACAAGCATGCCAGTTCTTCTATGTGCATGGCAGGATTGAACTCTGTCTCCTTTGCTTTGACAAATGAAAATATGAGCAGAAGTGATCTGTTATTTCTTCATGGAAGCTTAAAAAAGACAGTGAACTATTCATCAAGTTCCCTTCCTCGTGTTGCAGGGATAGAGCCTCCATTAGCCTGGGTTCCTGAGAGACTAGTGAGTACAGCTATTTGTCAAAGGTATAGAATGCACAAGAAACTTGCATTATCTTAAGCCTCTGGGGTTAGGATTGTTACTGCAGCAAAACTTGGCCTACCTTCAGTGGAATACTTGTGTACTCCCTATGACCTTGAAAAAGATGACTTCTCTGTATCTCTGATTCTTTCATTGTAGAATTCCTTGTCAACTCGACTGGGGCGCCTGGGTGGCTTAGTTGGTTAATCATCTGACTCCTGACTTCAGCTCAGGTCAGGATCTCAGGGTTGTAAGATCGAGCCCAGTGCTGAGCTTCCCACTCAGCAGGGAGTCTGCTTGAGATCCTCACTGTCCCTCTGCTCCTCCCCCCGTTCTCCTTCCCCCACTGACTATTGCACACACTCGCTCGCTCTCTCTCAAATAAATAAATATAAAATGAATTGTATCTACAATTACAAGTATGGGTACTATACAAAAGCCTGACTAGGTTAGTAAGGAAAAATCTCTTTAGCACTTCCCATATGTAGACAGGAGCCAAAATGATGGAGGTAAATAGCTTTTGGCTTTCAAAGTGATTTTTTGAGCTGCAGTTTTGAATAACTACCAACTAGGCATTTCCACCTTATCGCTCATTTTGATGGACCTCACTTTCCCATTGGACATCTTTGTAAAACTTAGAAAATTGAATCTCTTCTTCCAGGTGGACACAGCATCATGCCAGAGCACATTTGTTCCCTCGTCTAGTCATCTTCATTTTACTTTGTACATTGGAAAACAGTACAACTCTATAGTATTCCTGCACAAAGTCATCTCAAATTTGAATTTTTCAGATTATTCCTACTAAAATTTACTGTCCTCTCCCAATTTTCCCAGATATGACAAAAAGCAGATGCACAATAACTGATAGTGAATAATTATTCAGTATTTCAACAGGGCTCTATATCCTTTAGAACAAGCTTTGTGTGTTTTCTTTGGTGGATTCAAGACTTAGTACCATGCTTGGTAAATATTAAGCTTTCAGCAGATATATTTAGATAGGTGGAGGTAAGATGAACATTAATTGGATTTAATAACATTTCCAAGTACATGAGGAGCCAGTCTTGGAAATTCTCTCCTGATGCCTACTGATAGGAGATGATCAGTTAAATATCTTAACCCTGATTTGCTCTAATTAATATTATAAAAATTTCCCATACATTGCTTTCTAAGCTTTTCTCAGTGCAGTTCTACCTATAAACTAGTGAGAAATCTCTATTCATGCTCAAGCTCTCATGCTAACTACCAAAAATCCATTACACGTTCCCCAGACAGTATATATTAAGTTGAACCATATAAAATTACCAATGTTTCACATTCTGACCTAGAAAAATGGCAATTTCTGATGATTCAATGGTCATGGTTTCCCTTTTCAGCTACTGGACCACTCATGGAGTTTCTTCCCTCCATATGTTAACAGGGAAGCCATGGATTTTCCCCACAACCAGAGATTAAATGGTTTGTCTGCATGCAATATAGCAGAACTGAAACTGTTTAACCTGGGTATATTTTATCATCCCCATTATATAATACATATAATATATATGTTATACTATCATTATTTTTATTACCAATTAAAAAACAGGATAATCTAGAATTCTCAAATGCTTTTTCCCTAACAGTCCGAGCTTTTGGGGACATTGCTCCCAATTCCAGTACAAAAAATACTTTCTCATGCACATAGTAGCGATGTGATGTGGGGAGTGAACCATCAAGAGACATTTTTGGTGCAAAAAGGTAAGTTTTTATTAAAGCACGGGAACAGGACCCATGGGCAGAAAGAGCGGTGCTGTGATTGTGAGGAGTGATTGATCATATACTTTTAAGTTGGGGGTAGAGATAAAGGAAGTTTCTAAAGGGATTTTCTTAAGTTAAAAAGACTTAACAGCATCCTGGAGATCTGGCTATTGTCAAGTTAAGGTTGCTTTTTGCCTCTAGCTAGGCATTAATACTATCTCCAGGTAGAGAGTGTTAGAATTGAGCTGAGTTGAGTTGGTGCGGTTGAGTTGAGTTTCTTGTTGGTGCGGAGAAGCCTAAACACACACACACACACACACACACACGAAGGAACCAAAAGACTAAGAGATTTTAAGTTACCTGTAAGTAGAAAAATAAGCATTATGACCAGCAACGTTGTGTCTAGAGCCTATACCCCAGGGGAGACTTAAACAGAGATGGGGCAGAGGCAGAGAGGATATGGACGAGGGGTGGAGGTAGGGATACTGGGAAGGATACAGATAAAATCACTCTCAAAAATCAAGTGCACTCAGAGTAGGAAACCACTGAGTATCAGCTTGAGATCTTGTAGATTGGAGCGCTGGATACTGTGTAAATGAAAGGAAGGGACTTGAGAATGAACAGAACCCAAGGTAGGAATTTTAGGATGGCAACCCTTCTGAGTAAATGCAAGTGGCAGGAAGATGCACCTTTAGAGGCTTGCTGGTAAATGAGGAAAAGGAAGCAAGAAGGAGAAATTAAGTTTCTTGTAAAAAAAAAAAAAAGTCAGTCATAGGGGGAAGTTAAGGTTCTTGTAAAAAAGGAGAGAGAGAGAAAGAGGGAGAGAGAGAGAGAGACACAAAAACAGACACACCAAGCCCTCTCTTGTTGAAACAAGTACGATCTTGATTAAAGAAACAGTAATACTTCACCACATCAAAAGAAATGAATGCCTTTGAATTAAGAAACCTAGTTAGCCTCCTCAAACTCTCTCTGGCTACATATAATTGTATTACTAGTACAGGAAAATAATATTTCCAAGTGAATTGCATATGCATATCGTTAGTACTTGCATACAAAGTTACTGTAAAAATTTAGATTCATAGAATTTCATTTCAGCTGATGACAATTCCACAATAAACACCATCCTTGAAGCAGAAGAAATCTTAACACGATCCAATTTGAATAAAATATCCTTAAACATTTGCAAATACTGAAGGAAAAAAAAAGACACTTTAAATTAAAAATTCAAAAACTTAGAACAGGAGTTGGGGCTGGGGGTTGTGAAACAAAAGCTGACCAAACAGGAAAAATTAGAGGAAAAAACCAACAATGATCTTTGAAGTTACAAGATGCCTAAAGAAGGATAGATTTGCCCCAAATTTAATAAGGGAACCAAAGAAAAGGCATAAAACAGCTAAGAAATAAATACAAAACGAAGAAAAAAAAATTTACATACAGTGAAAAAGACAAAATCTTAGTGGCTATTTGATGAATTTAAATGAATACTACCCCTATTTAATGCAAATCTTAAGCATAAAAATTTCCCTCCTGCCCTTCCCCATCAATCCTTGTCCCCATCTCCCAGAAGCACAACTGTTCTGATTATTTTCACCATAGATTAGTCTCTTCTAGAACTCCACAGGGTATATAATTTTTATGTATAAAAGTTTCAGAGCATAAGGATGCTTTAGATATACCTATTAAATGACCTATTAAATTATCTTAGGAAATATGAATATTATTATAACTTCTAGTATTTTCAAAGCATTTCCCAGAGAAAATCTGACCCAAGAAGTTACAGATGATGTAACACAGCTGAAGAAGAGCTGTGGAATATGAAGTAAGAGAAACTATGGAGTAAAAGAATGAACAGCATCAGGTCAGAAAAATCAGAATTTTTTTTTCTCAGAAGTATCTTAAGAAACATGCACAGAAAAGACCAAACGGATTGACAAAGAAAGATTAAAAGAATGAAATATCCTTAAAGGCAACTGCTGCTTATTTACATTTTGTGTCTCTAGCACCTAGCCCAGGCTCTGGTAAATAGTAAGTACCCAGTTAATGTTTGTGGAAGTGAATTAAACTGAAGAGTATTTCAAGTATACAGAAGAATATGAACATAGTTGAACATATGAGAATCAGTAAGATTTCTGGAAGTATGAAGAGACCCTTGGCCTTACTGACTTGACTACCTTAAGATGAGACTAGACAGATAAGTGTGGTAGGGGAAAGGTCATGGTGGGACAGGGTGGGTGGGGAGGGCCAATGTGACAACTTAAGGTCTAGGACTGATGGTGGGCTACAACCGTTTACAATTCTGAACAAGAGCAATATTAATTTGCAACTACCTGCCTGATAACCTAGTAAAAGAAGAATAACCAGGAAGAGGTAACCCGAGAATGGGAATATGAGGGTCAGTCAGGGTTAGAACATTAAAAGTGGCAGTGTAGAATATTCACTATAAGAGACATTTGGAAATGAAATGCAGGAAAATGTTTCTTGTTGCCCCTAATTGTCTTGTTTCCATAACAGACTTGTAATGTCTGTGTACTTTATTAGATTAGCAATTGTATTAAATTGTGAAAAATGCAAAAACTGGATCTTATTATGACTCAAAAAAGAAATGAGAATAGAAAATTCTTCAAGAGGCCAGCCAATGTGAACAGTATTTTGGTTTTTCTGTCTCTACTGTTAATTTAATTCTAGTCTTAAAATCTTAAGGCCCCTACATTCTAAGACCCGTGGTAATGTCTTTGGATGTCTTGAATACTTAGCACTTTCTCTGACATTATAAAATAACTTTATAGTGCAGTTAATCAAGTGACAGTAAGAGGTAGTACTCTACAGAGAGCTCATTTGAATATTTAATAAGATGAATGTGAACTCTAAAGTTGAAGGCAGCCCCATTTGCATATGTCCATAGGATGTCACTACTCCATCAAGCAGAACACTGTGTGCCCTGCCCAAGGAGTTGCTTGACAAAGACATATATTCATTTCATTCAATATCTATTTAAGTCATACGTTTTAAGGTACTGTAGTGGTCTTTGAGAGAAACACAGTGAAAAGTTTTAAGATGGTATTTCCCATCTTTCAGGAGTGCAGAAACCCAGGAGAAAGACAGATGCTTACATACATAAATTGAGTACAGTTAGGATAGGCTAAGTGCAGGAAAAGAGGTTCAGAAAGGGCTATGAGAGCATGGGATAGCTGGGTACCTGGTGTATCTGAGACAGTTTTATGGAGTTTGGGTCTTGAGGGATGGGCAGAATTTGAGGTCATAGATATGAGGGGAAGAGGATACGTCATACACATATACACACATACATTTATATAGAGACATACATTGATGAGTGCACAGATATATTTATTTATAGGAAATTCCTTAAGCATTCCCTTTTAATGCTTATGGTAAACATTTCATTTATTTTATAAGTGGTTCAAGCACTGCAGAGAGATGATATTACTTAAGTATGAAAAATAAATCTGAAAATGTGAAACACTAAGCTACTAAGTTTTGGTTGTTATGACAACCTCTTTGTATAGTTTGTATGTAGTCATGATAGACTCCAAAATATCACATTGTTAAGAGGAATCTTCACTAATACAAAACTTTGGATCTCAATGCCCTGGAGTTAAATCAATCATCACTTTGCAAATGTGAAAAAACTTCCCAAGCAACAAACTAAAATAACATGTTAAGACAACTTTAAAAGGGCTAAAATTCAGCTGTTAAAATGTAACCTATGAGACACAGAAATGATTGTTAAAAAGGATGGAAGCAAGGGTTGGTAGATTTAAAAATAGTTTTTGACAGCATTTGTTAAAATTTTCATTTAATTTCTATGTTCATAGAACTCTCTCTCTCTCTATTCATTTTCATATATCTTTGAGTTGCCCTCAAGGATAATTTAGGCAGATACTTCAGACTTTTAACCTTTTAATTTGCTTTTTTTAAAAAAGATTTATTTATTTATTTGAGAGAGAGAGAGAGCACGAGTTCAGAGAGGGGCAGAGAGAGAGGGAGAGAAGCAGACTCTCCACTGAGCACGGAGCCCAAGGTGGGCCTGGATCCCTTGAACCCAAGATCATGACCTGAGCTGAAATCGAGTCAGGCACTCAAACAACTGAGCCACCCAGGCACGCCTAAACTTTTAATTTGTGTGTGTGTGTATGTATGCATGCACACATACATATATATAACAATCATTTCAAGAGAATGAATAAGAAAATTAATCGATTTTCTATCCTTTGAGTACATGGAGAATCTCCTAAAGAAGAGAGACTATGTCCTGAAACTTACTGAAAGATTGTAATTACCCTTAGGATATGGTAGAGAAAGACTAGTGGGCCATTTCAGGCTGTGTTTCATGAGGGGTTTGCATGGGTCTAGAGACTAGACATCAGGTTTAAACATTCAATTTTGTTATTTTATTTGTGTGGGGTAACCAAAATCACAGAAGATTGGGTCATAAATGAGAATGACAGTATATTGGTGTTTGCATAATAATCTGCACAGAACTTCTCAAGAGGGAAATTTATTGGGGAAATTAACTTAATATAAAAAGTATGCTTTGCTTGTTATAATTAGAGAATATAAAATTTAAAAACATGAAACAATGTTGATATCAAACTATATAGTGCAGTATGCCTGCTTTTTAATATTCAAATTCAACTGTTTATTGAGGAATAAGTGCTGCATTTGGGAAACTTCACAATTATATAATGCATGTTTCCCCACAGTTCGAGGAGGTATTAATATTTCTTTTTTTTCTGTACTTACCATGTAGTTAATTAAGCTGGTAATATGTCAACTGAGATGGAAACATTATTTAGATGTCAGTATATTTTGTCACCTTTTAGTGCTATTGCTGGGATCTTCCTTCATTCACTTGATCTGAAATCTGGCTATTATTCCGGATTGTGTGTGTGTGTATACTTACCGTTTCCACAGAGGCTTAATTTCTTCAGGCTGTTCTGTTAGCAGTAGGATTAGCTAAAATGCATCTAATAGAGCTATGAATGTGTCAGTGGCCCAGGGCCCTAGGCCTCAAAGCAAGCAAACATATTAATGAAGCAAAAAAAATATAAAGCTCATTGTAATCTTTTTAAAACTGTTGTTACATGGTGTCTTTTTATATTTAATTATTTTCCAATTGAGAATATGAGGATAACTGATGACATTTTATAAACAGAAAAGCTTAGAAATATCTAGACAAGAATATAGTAGCACTATTAAACTATTTAATCTTCAAAACAATACTTATTGGCATAGGTACTTATTCATTCATTCATTTAACAAATATTTATTGAGCACCTACTAGTATCAATGCACTGTTCCAGGAGCTTGATGTACATCAGTGAATAAAACAGCAAAATCCCTTTTTTGTTCAGTTTATACCCTAAAGGGGGAAGAGAGATAATAAACAATAAGTATAATAAGCAAAATATAGAGTATCTTAGAAATTAGAGTTCTGTGGGAAAAATTGAACTGAGAAAGAGGGATAGTGAGTAGGGCAGGGAGGGGTAAGTCATAATTTTAATGTGGTCAAACAAAGTCTCATTGAGGAGTTGATATTTAAGCAAAAACTTGAGATACCTGGGGAAAAGGTATTCCTAAGGCAGGTGCCTGTTGGATTCAAAGAATAACAAAAAAGTCAGAGTGGCAGGAGCATAGCAGTGAGAAAGCCTAGTTAGAGAGTGGTCGCTGTGGACCAGCGCGAGTCAGGCCTTGTAAGCCTTTATAAGAACCTTGCCTTTTACTCTGGATGAGAAGGGGAGTCACTGAAGGTTTAGAGGAGCACAGTGACACAATCTGGCTTCAATTTTCAAGAGTTCAAGGGTGGTTGCTGCATTAAGGACAGAAAGGAGCAAGATTGGAAGCAGGAGGCAAAAGAGAAGCATATTGCAATATTCAGATGAGGGATAATGGGGACTTGGAGCAACATGGACATATTTCAAGGTAGAGCCAGTAGGATTTCTTTTTTTTTTTTTTTAAGATTTTATTTGAGAGAGAGAGAGAGCACATGAGAGGGGGGAGGGTCAGAGGGAGAAGCAGACTCCCTGCTGAGCAGGGAGCCCGATGCGGGACTCGATCCTGGGACTCCAGGATCATGACCTGAGCTGAAGGCAGTTGCTTAACCGACTGAGCCACCCAGGCGCCCGAGCCAGTAGGATTTCTTAACAAAGATTTCCTAGCTGTTAAATTAACTGTTAAGGAGTGAGAGAGAGAAGATGCTCTCTTTACATATTAAGAACTATGCCTAAGAGAGTAGTGTGTCCAAGGACATGTACCTATTAAATGACAGACATATGGACATTAAAAATTCGTGTCTAGCTCATGTCACAGAAGCTCTAAACCACTACATAGGGTTGGAGAGGAGAGGAAGGAAGCTGTAGAGTCACTTATTTTCCCCTCCAAAGTAACTATTTCTTTTGTAAATGATTTCTTTTTTGTGCCTCTGTACCCTCCAATTCTTACTTATTCCTCTATGTTTTTATCTTCTAAATTATTTAAGTTTGCCCTTAATTCAGTTTTCAGCATGTCACTTAGCATTTGGATCCTTATCAAGGCTAAAATAAATTCTCTAATTTTGAGCCAAAACTACTCAAAAACATAATTATGAGAAAAAAATAAGCCATTGTAGGAGGCTCTGTCAAAAGAATTACAAGGAAAAAACTTTATTTACTTTCAATTTTTGATATGAAAATTAGTATATGCTTATCATCTACAAGCATATTGTTTACATGTCAATTAAATTCACAATGGTTATAAACACTTTAATTATATATTAAGGCTAGAAAATTATAACTAGGCATGCTTCAGATATTCATTCCCAGATGTCAAACTAAATTACAGGTGAGGATAAAACAAATATCATGTGAACTGCCATATTAGCAATTGATGTAACAAATACAGTCACTATTTACCTCAATTTTTTATTGCAGTAAAAATTGGTATATGACATATTAATTTCCAGTGTACAATATAATAATTTGATATTTGTGATCATCACAGTAAGTCTTGTTATCATCCATCACCATACATTTAACCCAATTCATGTTTTTTGTTCACCCTCCAATCCCCTCCCCCTCTGATAACCACCAATCTATTCTGTTTCTATAAATTTTGTTTTCTTTGTTTGCTTGTTTTTTAGATTCACATAAAAGTGAAATCATATAGCATTTGTCTCTGTCTGACTTATTTCACTTAGCATGGTACCCTCAAGGTCCATCCATGTTGTCACAAATGGCAAGATTTTCTTCTTTTTTATGGCTAAAGAGTATTTGTGTGTGTGTGTGTGTCTGTTTATCATATCTTCTTTAACCACTCATTTATTTTTTTTTTAAAGATTTTATTTATTTATTTGACAGAGAGAGAGACAATGAGAGAGGGAACACAAGCAGGGGGAGCAGCAGAGGGAGAGGAGAAGCAGGCTTCCCGCTGAGCAGGGAGCCCGATGCGGGGCTTGATCCCAGGACCCCGGGATCATGACCTGAGCTGAAGGTGGATGCTTAACAACTGAACCACTCAGGCGCCCCAAACCACTCATCTATTGGTGGACACTAAGGTTCTTTCCAGATCTTGGCTATTCTAAATAATGCTACAATTAACATAGGGGTGCATGTATCATTTCGAGTTAGTGTTTTCGTTTTATTCTGGTAAATACCCAAAAGTAATATAGCTGAATCATATGATAGTTTTATTTATTTTTATTTTTTGTTTTTAAAGATTTTTATTCATTTATTTGAGAGAGAGAGAGAGAGAGAACAGGGGGAGGAGCAGAGGGAGAGGGAAAGGGACAAGCAGACTCTGAGCTGAGCACAGAGCCCAACATGGGGCTCGATCCCAGGATCCTGAGATCATGACCTGAGCCGAAACCAAGAGTTGGACGCTTAGCCAACTGAGCCACCCAGGTGCCCCTTATTTTTAATTTTTTGAGGAATCTCCATACTGTTTACCATGGTGGCTGCAGCAATTTACATTCCCACCAACAGTGTACAAGGATTCCCTTTGCTCCACATCCTCTCCAATACTTGTTATTTCTTGTCTTTTTGATAATAACCATTCTAACAGATGTGAGGTAATATCTCATTGTGGTTTTGAGTTGCCATTCTGTGATGATAAGTGATGCTGAACATTATTTCATGTGCCTGTTGATCATCTGTATGTCTTTGGAAAAATGTCTGTTTCGATCCTCCACCCATTTTTAAATGAGATTTCTTGTTTCCTTGTTGCAATTAAGTTGTTTAAATTCTTTATGTGTTTTGGAGATTAACCTTTTATCAGATATATGATTTGCAAATATTTTCTCTTATTCACTAGGTTACCTTTTCATTTTGTTTATGATTTCCTTTGCTGTTTCTACTGCTTTTAATTTCATGTATTCTCACTTGTTTATTTTTGCTTTTGTTGCCTCTGCTTTTGAAGTCAGATCCAAAAGGTGAAAGCCAAGAGTAATGTCAAGGACCTGACTGCCTAAGTTTTCTTCTAGGAGTTAAATGGTTTCAGGTCTTACATTCATGACTTTAATCCATTTGAGTTGATTTTTGTGTATGGTATAAGATCATGGCCTAGTTTCATTCTTTTTTATATGGCTGTCTAGTTTTCTCAGCACCATTTATTGAAAAGACTGTCCTTTCCCCCTTGTATATTCTTGGCTCCTTTATTGTAAATTTTTTTTTTCCTTTATTGTAAATTAATTGGCCATATGTGTATAGGTTTTCTTTGGGGGTGGTGCTCTCTATTCTGTTCCATTGATCTATGTGTCTGCTTTAATGCCAACACCATGCTGTTTTGAGTAGTGTAGCTTCGTAGCATAATTTGAAATCAGGGAGTATGGTATCTCCAGCTTTGTTCTTCTTTCTTAAGATTGCTTTGACTAGGGGCACCTGGGTGGCTCAGTCGTTAAGCATCTGCCTTCGGCTCAGGTCATGATCCCAGGGTCCTGGGATCGAGCCCCGCATCGGGCTCCCTGCTCAGCGGGAAGCCTGCTTCTCCCTCTCCCACTCCCCCTGCTTGTGTTCCCTCTCTCGCTGTGTCTCTCTGTCAAATAAATAAAATCTTTAAAAAAAAAAAAAAGATTGCTTTGACTATTTGGTGTCCTTTGTGGTTCCATAAAATTTTAAAATTATTTGTTCTAGTTCTATAAAAAATGCCATGGAATTTTGATAGGGATTGCTTTTAATCTATAGCTTGCTTTGGGTAGTATGGACATTTTAACAATGCTAATTCTTTCAGTCCATAAATATAAAATATCTTTCCATTTATCTGTGTCTTACTCAATTTTTTTCATCAGTGCATAGTTTTCAGTTCAGGTATTTCACCTCCTTGGTTAAATTTATTCCTAGGTATTTTATTTGTTTGGATGTAATTGAAAATGTGGTTGTTTTCATATTTATTTCTGATAGTTCATTATTAGTGTATTGATACACAACAGATTTCTGGTTTTATATCCTGCAACTTTACTGAATTAATTAATTAGTTCCAGTAGTTTTTCTGTGAAGTCTTTAGGGTTTTCTGTATATAGTATCATGTCATCCTTTCCAATTTGGATGCCTTTTATTTATTTTTCTTGCCTAATTGCTCTGGCTGGACTTCTAATAGTATGGTGAATCAAAGTGGTGAAAGTGGGTGTCCTTTTGTTCCTGATCTTAGAGGAAAAAGCTTTCAGCTTTCTACTATTGAATATGATGTTGGCTGTGGGTTTATCAATATGGCCTTATTATGTTGAGGTACATTCCCTCTATATCATTTTGTTAAGAGTTTTGTTATAAATAGATGTTGAATTTTGTCAAATTCTTTTTCTGTACCTACTAAGATGATCATATGGTTTTTATCTTTCATTTTGTTAATGTGGTGTGTCACATTGATTTTTGCAGATGTTGAACCATCTTTGAATCCCTGGAATAAATTCCACTCGATCATGATGCATGATCCTTTTAATGTATTATTGAATTCAGTTTGGTAATATTTTGTTGACAATTTTTGCATTTATGTTGGATAGATAGAGGCCTGTTAATGTGTGTGTGTGTGTGTGTGTGTGGTGTCTTTGTCTGGTTTTAGTATCAGAGTAATGTTGGCCCCATAAAAATAGGTTAGCAGCATTTCCTCCTCTTCAGTTTTTGGGATAATTGGAGAAGGATAGATATTAAATCTTTGAATATTTGATAGAATTCATCAGTGAAGCTGTCTGGTATGGACTTTTGTTTCTTGGGAGGTTTTCAATCTCTTAACTAGTAATCAGTCTATTCAGATTTTCTATTTCTTCAAGATTCAGTCTTAGAAAATTATATGTTTCTAGGAATTTATCCATTTTTTTCTATATTTTCTCATTTGTTACTGTATAATTGCTCATAGTAGTCTCATAATCTTTTGTATTTTTGTGATATCATTTGTGACTTCTCTGTTTTCATTTCTGATTTTATTTATGTGAGCCTTCTCTCTTTTTTCTTGGTGAGTCTAGCAAAAGGTTTTTCAATTTTGTTTATCTTTTCAAAACACCAGCTCTTTAGTTTCATTGATCTTGTCTATTCTTTTTAGTTTCTATTTCATTTATTTAAGCTCTGATATTTATTATTTCCATTATTTCCTATTATTTCTTTATTGACTATAGGTTGTTCAGTAGCATGTTGTGTAATTGCCACATATTTGTGATTTTTCATTTTCTTCTTATAATTGATTTCTAGTTTCATATCATTGTTGTCATAAAAGATGCTTGATATGATTTCAATATTCTTAAATTCAATGAATCTTGTTTTGTGGCCTACCAAATAATCTATCCTGGAGAATATTCCCATATACACTTGCAAAGAATCTGCATTTCAGTGCTTTGGGATGGAATGTTCTGTATATATCTATTAAGTTCATCTAGTCTTGTGTTGTTTAAGGCTGATGTTTCCTCACTGATTTTCTATTTGGATGACCTATCCATTGATGCAGGCAGAGTATTAAACTCCCTTACAATTATTGTATTGCTGGGCGCCTGGGTGGCTCAGTTGGTTAAGCGACTGCCTTCGGCTCAGGTCATGATCCTGGAGTCCCTGGATCGAGTCCCGCATCGGGCTCCCTGCTCGGCGGGGAGTCTGCTTCTCCCTCTGACCCTCCCCCCTCTCATGTGCTTGCTCTCTCTCATTCTCTCTCTCTCAAATAAATAAATTAAAAAAAATCTTAAAAAA